>NW_028146747.1:3018698-3135695 GCF_055883805.1 Amblyomma maculatum
ATGATGTTACAGATGAAATCGGAATATTATCGAAAGCGTAAGCTGAGGTAGTAGTATTTTGTCTGGAAACACTCATTAAAGTGCACATGCAAGGGTTTATTTTCATTTGCCATTTTTTACACCAAAGAAATATATAATGTAACGGGTATTGCGCCAGAAGTCCAGGCAATGCCCTGAGCCTAGAAGACTGCCGAAGTCCGAGAGCGGTCCGAGCAGCGGTCTGAGCGCGGTTCCAGGCAACTAACTTCGTCGTCTACGCCAACCAGCAACAACTTCATCGTCTACGCCAACTAGCCACTGAATGTCTCCGCTTCGTCGTCGACTATAGTTTGTATCAATATTTATTTCTGCCTACAACCGCTGGCTTAGAGCCACTCAAAAGTATCTTCTTCGCTTTTCTAACCCTTAGTAACACCAAGACGCGATCTATCACTTTCATTATACCGTAAGGTTCGCCTAGATGTATCTCGAATGACTACAGCCAGATGCTTCTGTTTCCCATTGTTCAGGGGTTTTTTTCCAGTCAAGTTTGGCTGCTTTACCTAACATTTCTTTGCGTACTTTAAATTCAGCACCGGCCAGTGCAATGTGCTGCCATTCGATGACGACGAGTATGCTCGATGCTGTTGCTATCGCTGAGTTGTTTCATTCTTTTTGCGGGCGTAAGTCAGCCTAACACATACTTCATTCTATTGGTGCCATCGTCTTTTCGTGTGTTTTCATCGGAAGGTTCATCATCGCGTGACATCCGGGGGAGATGCTGCCGTTTATATTTCAAGCTTGTTCAAATTTGTTCCAGTGAGTTAAATAATTGACCGAAATCGACAGCCCGGGAAGAAAAGCACGAGATCATGCCGATTGTTTGCAACACACTAAATTGTTTTGACAGTGACATAACAAATTAACAGTAAGTGACCCCTTCTTAGTATCTACGGCATTCACTGTACTTGCGCTTGCGCTGGGCTTTAGAGGATAGTTTCTGAGTCTACCTTTACTGAACGTCCTTGCACAGTCTAAACAATGACATTACACCTTACTGCTAGAAATGTTGCGAACACTTATTGCATGAGGTGGGAAATTTAAAACTGAAGTAAAGAAAGCAAGACTAGCAGCAGAAGTGACACGTTGGCGCCGGGTAACCTAAAAACTCGCGAATAGCGGTTTGAGTGCACATCAATATATTCTCTAACGGAAAATCCAGAGAATGTGAAGAGAACGCGCTAAGAATGTATTTTAGGTTTCTTTTAAAACAATTGCTCATGCGACCGTGCGCTGAGACGAATGATGCAAAAGAATGGTTCTGGCAGGGAGTTGACGCACGGCTGCCGAGCAGAGATGAGTACGCATCAACTGCCGGTGGACCCGTCTTAAACCGCACATCTCTCGCGAATAGCAGCTCGCTACTACATATACCAGCGTATGGAAACCGACATCGGAGCCAAACTCGAAGGAGAAGGATAACAAATTCAGAATGCTGTGTGATTTTGGAGTTCCACGTAGGAGGACTGGAGTGTTGTATGTACAGCAAATCCCCTGTGCAGACTTTCTCCTAGTCTATAGTGCGAAATGGCTGCCCAAATCAAGTTGATCTCATTTTGTTTATTTTTTTTGTATATTTGCTGCCAAACTAGAGCCGTTATTTGCACTGATTATTAATCAAATGCATTCATGGGCGCATAACTTGTGATCCAAGGAGCGCCTAGTGGGAAAGTAGTGCTAAAATATAACGAGTGCGTTAGGGCTATATTTTCAAGCTGGAGCCAAGAAAAGCATTGCACACCGTCTAGTGCGCCTCCATTTTATTGGCGCTAGCTCACCTGCTTGAGCAACTTAATCACCTACACTAAATCTGTGGTTGGGGGCTGGTGCCCATTTCCAACTTTCGCATCATTAAACAAGAAATCAACGCAACATATCCGTCTTCTCATTTCCCAACACTGATTCGCGCATGCTTATGTTGAAGCCGGAAAGCTGTTTGTCTCGGACAGTACATTTATTTCTTGAGCAAAGCGTTAACAGTAGGTTAATGGTAGACCATGAGTGCAGCTGGCGTTCTATCTAATTTCGCGCCGGAAGTAGTCATCAGCGCTCGAACCTTCGTCGTCAAACTAGTTTTCTAGAGCGGACGTCTGGTAATCATAGCGTAAATTGGCGAAGGGTACTCGTTTTCTCATTAATCATACGACCCGCTTGACAGCTGGAATTAGATGGCGTTATGACAGTGCTCAGACGCTGTTCTAAAGGCGCAGTTTCGGTGTTGTTCTGCCACAAAGATAGTAGAGCGAGAGGGCCTCCATTCGAGGTTATTTTCTAATTTAGGGTAGTCTTTTTTTCACCACGTCAATGAGGTATACGCCCTGCATCTCTGCATTCTATATCGTATGTGATGGTGCAAGCCATATATGTGGGCAATTCGCGTTTCAGACATATTTACATGGTTAGTTCGATTGCCTTGACATTATAGTGCTTTTACGTTGCCCTCTGAAGCAGGAAAGTGGAGATGAAAGGGCGAAAGAGCGAAGACACGCGAGTTGAGGTAACTGTAGGCTAACCATTCCGCAGTAGTTAGTGTTCCGGTAGGGGGCAATTCAGAGCGGCGGCATGGGGACGGCGGACGGCTGTGTCGTTGTATAAACGGTTTGACACCGTGGTTGGGAATACTACGCGCAGTTGTTCATTTCTGCACTTAGTGCTAGAAATGAACAACTTCGAATCCAGAGACAATCATTATGTAGAATGAAATGACGTGTCAATGGGCACTACGGTAGGTCATAATATGCGGTCATATTTGCGGGAATTGTCGAAACTGCCCTAAAAACTGCCACCTCGCCCCTCTTTTCTATACCAGATTCCTAGACGAAATTTGTCTTATTTGGTATCATTGTGAAGATAAACTATTCAAATTCATCACTTAACAATATTCGCAAGAATATTTCTTTTTCTCGTACCTAGTCTGCCTCAGTGAATAGCTCTCTGGATGTCATGGTCAATTTCGCAAAGAAACATCAGCGTTTAGTAAGCCACAGACAGACACCATTATATGCATTTCTAAAGTGGCAATGCAAAGTCTTGAAATATGGGAATAACATAAAGCAAAGGTTCAAAATGGAAGCGCATATACTATCGTGGGGAGGACTTTGCTTCCAGCTGTCAGACGATCCACAAAGATTTGGCCCGGCAGTGTTACCGGACGCCTATTATTGATGATGCCGGCAAAGGAGCTAAGCCCACGATGACCGAAGCATCTTAAATCGCAACACGCCTGCGCAATATGGTTTCCAAACTACCCTCATCCTAATTTACTCAGAATCAGCATCGAATGCTAATCCTATTCTTAAAAAAAACACCATAAAATTTTTCTCCAAAGAGACAAAATAAATTGCATAATTCCTTAACCACTCCGTGTCGCATACAGGAGGGCAAGAAACATGAAAAACATTGTGACTTCATCAAAACTAAACAATCATAAAGTCTCAGAATATGCACCTTGCAATACGCCTCGCTGTAAGGTCCTGTGATTAATACAGCTACAAGAGTCCAAAGCACAGCGTCCTCTTTTTTGTTCAAAATTAGAGGAGAATTTAACTGTTGCACGAGTAACGTAGTCTACCTTCTCGAATGCTGCGTGTGCCATGAGTAATATTTTCACGTGCTTTTAGGCGTCATGAGAAGAAGAGGCTGGAGAGAGAAGAGGGAACAGAAGCTGGTGTCTTGCGAACTTGCACAGCCTAGACTACAAATAAACACCAGCGTTATATTTTCAATACGTAACCGTTATGGTGGAGCATGCTGAGTAACTCAACATGGATCCCCGTGGTCTTCGCCAAAGCCGCCGACTCGCTGGCTTACTACCCCAACCTTCCAAAATGGCTCAAGACGGTGACGCTGGCCGAAGAACACCTGCGGTGAGCAACTGGTAGCATTACCGCGAGCCGCGCACCTTTTATGGAAAATCTGACGAGGACGTCAATGAGTAGCTAACCAACTACGAACGGGTGAGCCGGCATAATAGTTAGGATTCGATCGTGAAACCAGCTAAAGTATTTTAGAAAGGCACTTTTACAGTTTGGTTTGGCAATCATGAAGATTCGCTTACTAGCTGGGATCGTTTCACAGAAGAGATAAAGAAGTTCTTTATTGATGGATCCACGAAGAATTAACGCGCGGATCAAACATTGTTGCAGAGAGCCCAGGTACATCAGGAGAGTTGCAGCGCATATATCGAGAACCATTATGAAATTATGCCAGATTATTGAGCAAGATTGCAAACCCACGAATGGATGAGGAAGATGAAGTGGGACACTTGCTCAAAGGTACCGCTGAAGATATCTGTACGTTCCTTATTAGCAGAGACAATTTGAACTCCCCAGCTGACGTGTATCAGGACTTTCGAAACCTTGAAGTTACGCCGCACAGCACCTAAATTTTGGGCAACTGGCCAACGTTACATCCGTCGCGAGCGTTGATGTCAGTGCTCCGGAGTCGTTGATTTAATACGCCGTGTGGTGCGGGAAGAATTGCTGCGTAACAAAGAGGCGTAGAGATACAACTTTTGCCTGGCATGCAAGAGAATCTTTGTTCGAATTCAAGTGCCGCGCAAATCTCCGCCGGATCAAAAAAAAAAAAAAAGAAATCGCGTGTCAATATACTTGCATAAACAGGTTTGTGGTGCGAGCTCATGCAAGTCAACACCTCCGGCAACGCACTCCCTCACCAGAACAGAAGCTGGTCACTCAGGTGGAGTAATTGGCCGCAACCTCCCATAAGTACCTACAAGAACCACGGCCCTTAATCACCGGCGGCTGCGGTGCAACTGAACACGGCGGCAGTCAGACATGTGACGCAGCAGGGGGGGGGGGGGGGCAACAATCTGAGGCTCCGCTGGACAAGATGCCATTGGAAACTTACCCTGGGAACATTTAACCCTGCAACCCTAGATAGCGAAGCTAGTCTACTAGTGCTGTTGGAGGAACTAGAGGGTATGAAATGGGATGCTATAGAGCTTAGGGGAGTTACGAGGCCGAATAAGTCATATAAGGTACTGAAGGAGGGGTATGTATCGGGTTATTAAGGTTTACCCGAGAGGCGAGAACTAGGAGTAGGTTTTCTTGTCAATAGGTATATAGATGGCCTCAATAACATTAAAGAGAGGGTGGCAGGCATCGCAATTGAAGTTGAAGTTGAAGTTGAAAGTTTATTTTCGAATCGAAAAACAATGTACAAGAATATACAGTGAGAGGTCCCATGGTACAAGACCGCTGGTGGGACCTCCCATGGTAATATATTTCGATAGGCAACGTGAAGAATAATATTATTGTAAGAATATTTATGAAGCAACACTTAAAATAAATAACGAAATACATAGTAAAAAGTACATTGCCGACAGAGTTAGATATAAAAATAGATTACAGAAAAAAAATACAAATAAAAAACACTTACGAATTCCGCGACACAAAAGATAAATTAAAAATCACAAATTAAGAAGGAAATTTTTTAATTTCTACTCGAGCAAACAAAATTTATTAGTTTGATTAATGTCGAAATTCAAACAACTCCAAAATGATATGGAAGAAAATTGAAGGCATTGTTTCCCGTAGTTAGCACTGACCTTATGTAGTAGAAAATTACTACGTAGAGCGAACCGTTTAACGCTGTTGTTTTTGATCGTGCCGGGAGGAAAAATGCTAGATGGGAGCTGATGGTGAAGAATCTTAAAAAATAGAATACCGATATTATAAAGGTAAAGAGCGGCGTAGTGGTGGCGTAGCGGTAGACATTCCGCCTCGCATGCAAGAGGACCGGGGTTCAAATCCCGGTGCCGCGCAATTCTACACCGGATGAAAAAAAAAAAAAGAAAAAAATCCGCGTGTCGATGGAATTGCATAGACAGGTTTGGGGTGCGACCTGATGCCGGGGAACACATACGGCAACGCACTCCCTCACCAGAACAGGAGTTGGCCACTCTGGTGCAGTAATTGGCCGCAACCTCCTATGATAAGCTCCATAAAACCCCGGCCCTCAGTCACCAGCGACTGCGGAACAAGTGACCACGGCGGCGGTCAGACCTGTGACGCCGCAGGGGGTGCTAAGAAAGCCTGGCTCCGCTGGACAGGCCGCCATTGGAAACTGACCGTGGCAACGTTTAATGCTAGAACCCTAGCTAGTGAAGCTAGTTTAGCAGTCCTGTTAGAGGAACTAGAGGGCATGAAATGGGATGTCATAGGGCTTAGTGAGGTTAGGAGGCCGAACGAGGCATCGAGGTTTACCAGAGAGGCGACAAATAGGAGTAGGTTTCCTTGTCAATAAGTATATAGCGGGTAATATAGATGAATTCTATAGTATTAATGAGAGGGTTGCAGGCGTCGTAATTAGGCCTAATAAGCGGTATAAACTGAAGGTTGTACAGGCCTATGCACCTACATGTACTTATGATGACCAGACAGTTGAAAGCTTCTACGAAGATGTAGAATCGGCAATGCGAAAAGTAAAGACGCAGTATACTGTACTAATGGGCGACTTCAATGCCAAGGTAGGGAAAAAACAGGCAGGAGACAAGGCAGTAGGTGACTATGGCATGGGTTCTAGGAATAGCAGGAGGGAGTTACTAGTCAAGTTTGCAGAGCGCAAAACCTTCCGAATCATGAATACCTTCTTCAGCAAACGGAAGAACCGGAAATGGACATGGAAAAGTCCTAACGGACAGACTAAAAATGAAATCCACTTCATAATGTGTTCAACCCCCGCCATTATGCAAGATGTAGAGGTAATCGGGAAAGTACGATGCAGTGACCACAGGATGGTGAGGTCCCGAATTCGCCGAAATCTGAAAAAGGAACGCAACAGATTAGTAAGAAAGAAACCCATCAACGAATTAGTGGTGAGGGGGAGGGCAGAAGAGTTCAGGATCTCGCTACAAAATAGGTATTCAGCTCTAACTGAGGATGGCGACATTACCCTAGAGGCAAGGAACAATAATTTCAGAGATATCATTACTGAGTGCGCGGTAGAAGTAGGCGGTAGGATAGTTAGAGAGGATACCGGTAAGCTGTCTAAGGAGACGAAAGATTTGATTAAGAAACGCCAGAGTATGAAAGCTTCCAATCCAACAGACCAGATCGAATTGGCCGAGATATCAAAGCTAATCAATAAGCGCAAGGTGGTGGATATAAGAAAGTATAACATGGAGAAAATTGAGCATGCTGTAAAGAACGGGGGAAGCCTTAAAGCGGTAAAGAAGAAATTGGGCATAGGCAAAAAACACATGTATGCGATAAGGGACAAGGCGGGCAACGTCATCACTAATATGAAAAAGATAGTCAAAGTAGCCGCGGAGCTCTATACAGATCTCTACAGTAGCCAAAGTAGTCAGGATCGTAATGAGATTGGCGGTAGGGAGAAACAGTCAGACGTTCCACCAGTGACGAAGGACGAGGTCAAGAAAGCACTAGAAACTATGAAAAGGGGGAAATTAGCTGGAGAGGATCAGATAACTGCAGATTTGCAGAAGGACGGGGGGGATATCGTGCTAGAAAAACTGGCCACCCTCTATACGCAGTGCCTGGTGTCATCGACGGTACCCGAACCAGGGAAGAATGCAAACATTATCCTCATTCACAAGAAAGGGGACTCTAAGGACCTTAAGAATTACAGACCAATCAGCTCACTGTCTGTTACGTATAAGGTATTTACGAAGGTAATCGCTAATAGAATCACGACAACCTTAGACTGCAATCAAGCAAAGGATCAAACAGGGTTTCGGAAACTGTACTCTACTATCGATCATATTCATACCATCAATCAGGTGATAGAAAAATGCTCTGAATATAACCAGCCCTTATGCATAGCATTCATTGATTACGAAAAAGCATTTGACTCAGTTGAAACCTCGGCGGTGATGCAGGCATTGCGTAATAAGAGGGTAGACGAGCCGTACGTGAATGTGCTGGAAGATATATATAGTGGCTGCACAGCAACCATAGTTCTGCATAAAGAAAGTAATAAAATTCCCATAAAGAAATGTGTTAGGCAAGGAGACACAATCTCCCCAGTACTATTCACAGCTTGTTTAGAGGAAGTATTCAGAGACTTGGAATGGGAGCAGTTAGGGATAAGGGTAGATGGAGAATACCTCAGTAATCTGCGATTTGCTGATGACATTGCCTTGCTAAGCAACTCTGGGAATGAATTGCAAATAATGATTGATGTCCTAGACAGGAAAAGTAGAAAGTTAGGCTTGAAAATCAATATGCAGAAGACGAAGGTAATGTTCAACAGCCTCGGGAAGGAACAGCAGTTTGCATTAGGTAGCGAAATACTGGAAGTAGTAGGCGAACATGCCTGCTCAGGACAGGTAGTAACCGCATATCCGGACCATGAAAAGGAAATAACAAGAAGAATAAGATTGGGATTAAGCGCATTTGGCAAGCACTCGCAGATTATGACTAGCAGCTTACCGGTATCGCTCAAGAGGAAAGTATACAACTGTTGCATCTTGCCTGTACTCACCTATGGGGCTGAAACGTGGAGGCTAACCAAGAGAGTTCTACTTAAGTTGAGGACAACCCAGAGGGCTATGGAACGAAAAATGGTAGGCGTGACATTAAGAGATAGAAAGCGTGCAGAGTGGGTCAGAGAAATAACTCAAGTTACCGACATTCTAGTAGAAATTACGAAGAAGAAATGGTCATGGGCAGGACATGTAGTGTGAAGAGAGGATAACCGATGGTCGCTGAGGGTAACAAACTGGATTTCAAGGGAAGGAAAGCGTAGCTGGGTACGGCAGAAAGTTAGGTGGGCGGATGAGATTAAGAAGTTCGCAGGGGTGAAGTGGATGCAACTAGCACAGAACCGGGTTAAGTGGAGAAATATGGGACAGGCCTTCGTCCTGCAGTGGGTATAATCAGGCTGATGATGATGACGATGATGATTATAAAGCTATAGAGTCGATAGGGGTTGAAAATTTAAATCCATGAACAAAATGTGCGACGGTTACATTGGAGGAGGTTATGATGCGTATGGCTTGCTTTTGCAGTTTTAATAATGGACAAAGATGAACATGATAGGAGTTACCCCAGGATGAATAATGGTGGTCGTTGGATTCGAAGTTATTCATTTCTAACACTAAGTGCAGAAATGAACAACTGCGCGTAGTGTTCCCAACCGCAGTGTCAAACCGTTTGTTCAACGACACAGCCGTCCGCCATCCCCATGCCACCGCTCTGAATTGCCCCTTACCGGAACACTAACTACTGCGGCCAATAGAGGCGAGGTAGCGGAATGGTCAGCCTACAGTTACCTGAACTCGCGTGTCTTCGCTCTTTCATTCTTTCATCTTCATTTTCCTGCTTCAAAAGGCAACGTAAAAGCACTATAATGTCAAGGCAATCGAACTAACAATGTAAATATGTCTGAAACGCAAATTGCCCACATATATGGCTTGCACCATCACATACGATATAGAATGCAGAGATGCAGGGCGTATACCTCATTGACGTGGTGAAAAAAAGACTACCCTAAATTAGAAAATAACCCCGAATGGAGGCCCTCTCGCTCTACTATCTTTGTGGCAGAACAACACCGAAACTGCGCCTTTAGAACAGCGTCTGAGCACTGTCATAACGCCATCTAATTCCAGCTGTCAAGCGGGTCGTATGATTAATGAGAAAACGAGTACCCTTCGCCAATTTACGCTATGATTACCAGACGTCCGCTCTAGAAAACTAGTTTGACGACGAAGGTTCGAGCGCTGATGACTACTTCCGGCACGAAATTAGATAGAACGCCAGCTGCACTCATGGTCTACCATTAACCTACTGTTAACGCTTTGCTCAAGAAATAAATGAACTGTTGGAGACAAACCGCTTTCCAGCTTCAAAATAAACATGCGCGAATCAGTGTTGGGAAATGAGAAGACGGATATGTTGCGTTGATTTGTTGTCCAATGATGCGAAAGTTGAAAATGGGCACCATGCAACCACTACTACTGGTTTACTGTAGGTGAATAAATTGCTCAAGCAGGTGAGCTAGCGCCAATAAAATGGAGGCGCAGTAGACGGTGTGCAAAGCTTTCCTTTGCTCCTGCTTGAAAATATAGCCCTAACGCACTCGTTATATTTTAGCACTATTTTCCCACTAGGCGCTCCTTGGATCACAAGCTATGCGCCCATTATTTATTCTTACGCAGCGGTGGCGTAGCGATAGAACATCCGCCTCGCAGACAATAGGACCACGGTTCCAAATACCGGTGCCACGCAGTTCTCCACCGGATTTAAAAACAAAAAAAACGCGTGTCGATGGAATTGCGTAAATAGGTTTGGGGTGCGACCTGATGACTGTGAACACCTCCGGCAACGCACTCCCTCACCAGAACAGGAGTTGGCCACCCTGGTGCAGTAATTGGCCGCAACCTCTCATGATAAGCTCCATTAAACCCCGGCCCCTAGTCAACAGCGGCTGCGGAACAACTGACCACGGCGGCGATCAGACCAGTGACGCAGCAGGGGGTGCTAAAAATTTCTGGCTCCGCTGGACAGGCCGCCATTGGAAACTGACCCTGGCAACGTTTAACGCTAGAACCCTAGCTAGTGAAGCTAGTTTAGCAGTGCTGTTACAGAAACTAGAGGGTATGAAATAGGATGTCATAGGGCTTAGTGAGGTTAGGAGTCAGAATGACGCATATACTGTACTGAATAATGGGCATGAACTGTGTTATCGAGGCTTACAGGAGAGGCGACAACTAGGTGTAGGTTTCCTTTACAAAAAGTGCATAGCGGGTAATATAGATGAATTCTATGGTATTAACGAGAGGGTGGCAGGCATCGTAATTAGGCTTAATAAGCGGTGTAAACTGAATGTTGTACAAGCCTATGCACCTACATGTAGTTATGATGACCAGGCAGTTGAAAGCTGCTACGCAGATGTAAAATCAGCAATGCGAAAGGTAAAGACGCAGTATGCTGTACTAATGGGCGACTTCAATGCCAAGGTAGGGAAAAAACAGGCAGGAGACCAGGCAATAGCCGACTATGGTATTGGTTCTAGGAATAGCAGGGGGGAGTTACTAGCTGAGTTTGCAGAGCGCAATAATTTAAGAATCTTGAATATCTTCTTCAGCAAACGGAAGAACCGGAAATGGACATGGAAAAGCCCTAAAGGGGAGACTAAAAATGAAATGGACTACATACTGTGTTCAACCCTCGCCATTATGCAAAATGTAGAGGTAATGGGAAAATGCGATGCAGTGACGACAGGATGGTCCCGAACTAGCTTAAATCTGAAGAAGGAGCGCAACAGATTAGTAACAAAAAACCCATCAACGAATTAGCGTTGAGGGGGAGGGCTGAAGAGTTCAGGATCTCGCTACAAAATAGATATTCAGCTCTAACCGAGGACGAGGACATTACCATGAACAATAATTTCAGAGATATCATTACTGAGTGCGCTGTAGAAGTAGGTGGTAGGATAGTTAGAAAGGATACCGGTAAGCAGTCTAAGGAGACAAAATATTTGATTAAGAAACGCCAGAGTATGAAAGCTTCGAACCCATCAGACCAAATAGAATTGGGCGAGATATCAAAGCTAATCAATAAGCGCAAGGGGGCCGATATAAGGAAGTATAACATGGATAAAATTGAGCATGCTGTAAAAAACGGGGGAAGCCTTTAAGCGGTAAAGAAGATATTGGGCATAGGCAAAAACCAGATGTATGAGATAAGGGACAAGGCGGGCAACGTCGTCACGAATATGAAGAAGAAAGTCAAAGTAGCCGAGGAGTTCTATAGAGATCTCTACAGTAGCCAAAGTAGGCAGGACCGTAATGAGATTGGCTTCTCAGACGTTCCTCCAGTGGCGAAGGACGAGGTCAAGAAAGCATTAGAAACTATGAAAAGGGGGAAATCAGCTGAAGAAGATTAGATAGCTACAGATTTGTTGAAGAATTGGGGCGATATCGTGCTAGAAAAACTGGCCACCGTATACGCAGTGCCTGGTGTCATCGACGGTACCGGAACCATGGAAGAATGCAAACATTATCCTAAGTCATAAGAAAAGGGACTCTAAGGACCTTAAAAATTACAGACTAATCAGCTTACTGTCTGTTACGTATAAGGTATTTACTAAGGTAATTGCTAATGGAATCAGGACAACCTTAAACTACAATCAAGCAAAGGATCAAGCAGGTTGTCGGAAACGGTACTCTACTCTCGATCATATCCATACTATCAACCAGGTGATAGAAAAATGCTCGGAATATAACCAGCCCTTATACATAGCATTCATTGATTACGAAAAAGCATTTGACTCAGTTGAAACCTCGGCGGTGATGCAAGCATTGCGAAATCAGGGGGTAGACAAGCCGTACGTGAAAGTGCTGGAAGGTATACATAGTGGCTGCACAGCAACCATAATTCTGCATAAATAAAGTAACACAATTCTCATAAATATAGGAGTTAGGCAATGAGACACAATCTCCCAAGTACTATTCACAGCTTGCTTAGAGGAAGTAATCAGAGACTTGGAATGGGAGCAGTTAGAGATAAGGGTAGATGGAGAATACCTCAGTAATCGGCAATTTGCTGATGACTTTGTCTTGCTAAGCAACTCGGGGGATGGACAGCAAATAATGATTGGTGACCTAGACAGGAAAAGTAGAAAGTTAGGCTTGAAAATCAATATGCAGAAGACTAAGGTAAAGTTTTACAGCCTCGGGAAGGAACAGCAGTTTGCATTAGGTAGCGAAGTACTGGAAGTAGTAAGCGAATATGTCTACTTAGGACAGGTAGTAACCGCAGATCCGGACCATGAAAAGGAAATAACAAGAAGAATAAGATTGGGATGAAGCGCATTTGGCAAGCACTCGCAGATTATGACTAGCAGCTTACCGGTATCGCTCAAGAGGAACGTATACAACAGTTGCATCTTACCTGACTCACCTATGGTGCTCAAACGTGATGGCTAACCAAGAGGGCTCTACTTATGTTGAGGACAACTCAGTGGGCTGTGGAACGAAAAATGAATTCTTGAATATCATCTTATAAAAACAAAATATTTATGAATGACATATTCAGGTGCATGCATACATGTGATCATCAATCAGGAACAATAACGGCTCTAGTTTGGGAACAAATATAAAAAAAGAAAAATGAAATAACTTTGATACGGGAAGCCATTTCGCACTATACACTAGGGGAAAGTCGGCACAGGGGATCTGCTGTACATAGAACACTCCAGTCCTCCTACATGAGACTCCAAAGCCACAAAGCATTCTGGATTTATCCTTCTCCTTCGAGTTTGCCTCCGATTTTGGTCTCCATACGCTGGTACATATAGTAGCGAGCTCCTATTCGCGAGAGATGTGCGTTTTAAGACGGGTCCACCGGCAGTTGATGCTTACTCATCTCTGCTCGGGAGCCGTGCGTCAACTCCCTGCCATAACCGTTCTTTTGCATCATTCGTGTCAGCAGCATGGTCGCATGAACAATTGTTTTATAAGAAAAATAAAATACATTCTTAGCGCGTTCTCTTCACATTCTCTGGATTTTCCGTTAGAGCATATATTGACGTGCACTCAAGTTGCTATTCGTGAGCTTTTAGATTACCCGCCGCCAGCGTGTCACTTCTGCGGCTCGTCTTGCTTTGACTACGGATGGCGTATGTTGCACTTTACATCAGTTTTCAATTTCCCATCTCATGCAATAAGTGTTCGCACACTACCAGCTGTAAGGTGTAATGTCATTGTTTAGCGACAAAGTTTACTAAGTGAAGAAGACGGTCGGATGGTTCTTTCAAGAAGGAAAGTCAACCCAACGCATGATGGTGCGTCACAACTTCTAAGGGGCGGCCATAGAGGTAAGGGTGCAGTTTGGTCACTGCTCAAACTATTGCCAAACTATCTTCTTCAGTTACTGAGAAATTTTACTCCGCCTTCGGGAGCGTTCGGTTTGCATAGACGACGTATTAATCAAATCCAGATTTCCGCTGAGCGTGTACAGCACCGATACCGACACCAGTGGCGTCGGTGCGTACTTCTGTAGGAGCCGTCGTGTTAATTTTACGCAGGACGGGCGGTGTCGTGAGGATGCGGTGCAACGTATTAAAGGCATTTATCGCATAAACGTGACTAGAGCTAAAAGTCAGAACTGCCCGACAGAAGCTTTTTCAGAGGCAGCAATTGAGGCGAAGTTTCGAATGGAGCGTCGAAAGTAGGAGCATAATCCTAGGAAGCTGCGCAGGTCTTCGATGGATCTCAGCTTGGGAAAGACAGCGATAGCACGAAGCCATAGCACGAAGAAAAAGAGTGCTGGTGCTTGCAGAGGCACTGGTGGAAGAGTGTAAGTTGGCGGCCGAGGTCGTGCAACGATGGCGGCGTAAGTCAAAGAACCGGCAATGGGCCTTGGGACATCGTGATAGGCCATAGGACAGGCGACAGGTGCTGTAACGGCGTCGGCGTAGGTCAGAGGAGCAGTAGCGATAACTGATGGTGGATGAACAGATTGAAGCGTGTCAGCAACCTGCTCCTGGATAGCCTTACGCAATGCTGAGGCCAAATGGTGTGGCTGCTCTTGAACGCTTGAAGCAGGGAAAGCTGACGCCCCACCTCTTCACGAATAGTCTTTAATTTGCTGCAGCAAAGATGGGTCATCCACTACAGGCGTCAGTACGGCACGCGATTCAACCTTTTCTTGGGGCTGGCGCGTCAACATCCTCTGCTTGCCCAGCTCCTCGAAGCTCTGTCAGAGCGTGAAGACCTCATTAACCGTAGGCAAGTCGGGCGCTGACAGCATCTGGAAGGCGTCATTGTCAATACCCTTCAAGATGTGTTTGATATTAGCAGCCTGTAACATGTTGGCGTCCACACGTTTGCACAGGTCGACCACTTCTTCGATATAGCTTGTAAAGCTTTCGCCGACCTGCTGCATCCGTTCACGCAAGTGCTGTTTGGAGCGCAATTTCCTGACCGCCGGGCGACCAAAGACTTCGGCCAGCGTTGGTTTAAACGCATCCCACGTCGGATGTCGCTTTTATGGTTGCGGTGGGGGTGGTGGTAGAACTTTATTCTCCAACAGATACAGCATAGGCGTCAACCTATTGCCTACACGACGGCCTGGAGTCCTTGGACCCGGGCGGTGGGTACCACAAGTTTGCCACGCCCATGAGATAGAATATTACGTTGCTCAATTTACTTTCGTCATCCCATCAATTGTAGAGGCACATCCGTTCGTAATAAGTTAGCCAATCTTCGACATCGTGCTCATCACTCCCGCTGAAGATAGCCGGGTCCTGCTGACGAAGGGAGCCGGCGCAGATGACAGTTGGACCCGTCTGCATGTCTTGATGTTGGACGTCGTCTGTCATTAAGCCCGGTATACTTTGTGGCACGGGCAGAGGCTCTTTATTTTTCTTTCCTTTTGCATGCCTCAACATAATATGTCAGTGTAGGTGTAGGAAAAGTGCGGCTACGGAGCTCCAGGACTGACGTTCCACCCCGCGACACCCGCAAATGTAGGACGAAGGTTTATTAGAGGTACTGGGTCTCGATCTAGAAGCACTGCACGAATAGTCCGCGTACAAGCAGGTCCAGCGCACACACCGATGGCAATGTCACTTGAGACAGCGCAGGGAATCTTCTTCTTAACCTTTGCACGTACATCTTCATCTTTTGTGAGTGACTCACCATTGGCGCCACCTATCGCTTACAGCTCCAGCGAGGCCAAGCAGACAAGCCTAGTGTGGTGTGTGCGCGCTAGTGGCAGTTGAACGCGTTCTTCGGCGCGGAGACGTGAAGCTGAGTAGTGGGGCACCATGCCTAGTTAATAAAGTTTGTCTCCATTACCTGAGCCCTTTTCAATACCGGACGCCTCGCCCAACTTCCGTCCAGCCTTCTCTCAGCCTTAACTCCTCCCCCATGCCCTCGCACTTTACGATATATAATTACTAAGAATAGAATAAGTAATAATATCAATACGCGCCGTTCCAGACAACAGTCACCCTTTCTTCGATGATTATGTTCTTTGTAAGGCTTTTAAGAATGAAAAGGCAAACAACTGTGCATATTTACATCGTCTTTTCAGGTTATAAGGAAATACTGTTACACGCCAGATACGACACACTCAACTTTGGAAAGTGGAAACCTTTAAAACATCATATGGCCTGCAAAGTTTCCAAAATAAGTTACCGAGATTGTTAAAGAGATTAAATCATGCACACATTCAGACTGATAAGGTTACATATTAAGAAGTTTGCAATTATTTCGTTACAAAGGAAGAGGCCTCGTTGCAATTTGTATGTTTTCTTTGCCGCGTTTCGCGTTCTATATTTATTTATTATCTTGGATGTTGTTCAAATTAACAATGAGCACAATTGAATTTATTTATTGTCTAACCACTGCATTCCTGTTTGCTGTTATTTCAACTGCCTAAGTGACAGTTTGTTTGTTTCTAGCATGGTATATGTAGAAATAAATGATCAGAAAATGAAATAAATGATGTATTCTTTGCGTGAAAAAAGCGTTTCTTTTTTCTAGTGAATTGTACGCAGTCGCTTGGTTTCTGTAGTTTCTTTCATTTTAATGGATGGCCCATGCCTTGTTGTGAATTGCATACGGGTGCCCGCGGCATTGTCAAGCTGCCCTATGTAGCAGCGTTTACTGCAATCTCCCGTGCCATATGTCATATGGCGTAAATAAATTATGATGAATAATATAATTATTATTATCATTAATATTTTTATTGTTATTAATATTAAAAGAGAGAGCGGAGCGGGCTGGCGCTTGTAACTAAAACCGTGCACGGTAGCAACCTCGGGACGGCTCCCAGAGAGCCACTGAAAGGCAGCAAAGGTTGTTGCCATATCCCATTATCCTCAAAAAAAAAATGTATATTTGCAGGTGAAAGGCATAGCGGGTTGCCCGGCGCAGCGGAGATGTATTGCGCACACCTCTCGGAGGCAGCTGTTTTACATGGGAAGTTCGCGCAGATGAAATGGACAATGTTGTTTTTGCTTCCCCAAAGAGCGTATATACGTTCTGGAGACGGGGCCATTTGGCTGATGTTAGCTAGAAAACAAGACAGGTTTTGAAGGTGACTCGTAAAGCTGTAATGCACATTCGAAGCAAAGACTGGTATTTTTCAAGTCGGCGGGCCACATCACTGAACACCGCTGGCCATGCGTTTTTGAACCCTGCTTTTTGCTTTAAAAAATGCTGGGGCGCTGCGCTTGTCCCGTCCAAATGGTACAGGACAGAGTGGTGCAGAAACTATGCTCTTTACGCCAACCTTTAGAGTTTAAAGATGGCAAGAGTTAGTTAAAAAAGACCAGAAGCGAACATGGCTTCTGAAGTGCAGCAATATTGGCAGCCGGCATTAAAACCGTATAGTCGTCGCAGTTGTCCTTGTCGTATATTCTGCGATTCCGACATCCGGTACTTATGCAGGAACTCTGTCAAAAAACCAATCCGCACAACACGAGCTGTTTTCTGACTTCTCTTGAACCGCACATCGCCCTTCGCCTGCCCACAATAAAGCCACTCTGCTTGTGAATTAGCACTGTCGGGCTGTTACTGTACGCAAGCAAATAGTCTACGCCTTAGCCTACAGTGTGTTACGCAATGGTATTTGCTGCTTTTATTTCTGCTATGCCTTTTGGCGAAATAAATTGTAAACTTTTTACTCCAAATCGCCCTTAAATCAGTATTACATGGCAGGTCACGGGATGAACATAGTGACGGTTTTGAACTTTTATGTATGCCTGACTTTTTTCATCTATTTTATGAAACAATTGATTTTAAACACATCAACTTAAATGATTTTTGCACACCTCATTGTGTTCCTGTGAAAGATCTGCTAAGATCTGCGTAGTCGCGATCGTTCTCTCGTGCCTAGAGGGCGTACACGCTATGGCAAGCATATTCGAAAACATTATGTTCCCTCTGTTCTCATTCGGTTACCCAAAGAAATATTTTCTGCTCATTCCAAAAAAATAGTGATGGATTGTCTCGTGAAAATAAGATGTTACGCAGCTTTGTTACTTATGTTTTACATGTTTTCTCACCTGCCGTGCGTACATTTTTCCGTTCGATCTTTTGAATCCATTTTCTTCCCTCATTGTTTATTTTTGTTGCTTCTTTCGTTTTTTTTTTTGCTGTTGTTTTTACATGTCTGCTCGGTGCATAGCTTATATGCTGTCTACTGCGGGGCACTGCCATCCAAGCCTCCGTAGGCTATGGCAGGCCTGCATTTGTAGTGGAAAAAGGAAATAAATCTCTTTGCAGCGGTGGCGTAGCGGTAGAAAATCCGCCTCGCTTACAAGAGGACTGGGATTCAAATCCCGGTGCCGCGCAATTCTCTACTGGATTAAAAAAAAAGAAAGAAAAAAAAAATCCGCATGTCGATGGAATTGCATAAACAGGTTTGGGGTGCGACCTGATGCCGGTGAACACTCCCTCACCAGAACAGGAGTTGACCACCCTGGTGCAGTATTAGGCCACAACTTTCATAAAACCCCGGCTCTCAGTCACCAGCGGCTGCGGAACAAATGACCACGGCGGCGGTCAGACCTGTGACGCAGCAAGGGGTGCTAAGAATTCCTGGTTTCGCTGGAGAGGCCGCCATTGCAAACTGACTCTGGTAACGTTTAACGCTAGAACCCTAGCTAGTGAAGCTAGTTTAGCAGTGCTCTTACAGGAACTAGAATGTATGAAATGGGATGTCATAGTGCTTAGTGAGGTTAGGATGCCGAATGAGGCATACACTGTAATGAAGGATGGGCACGTACTGTGTTATCGAGGCTTACCAGAGAGTCGACAACTAGGAGTAGGTTTCCTTGTCAATAAGTACATAGCGGGTAATATAGATGAATTCTATAGTATTACGAGAGGGTGGCAGGCATCGCAATTAGGCTTAATAAGCGGTATAAACTGAAGGTTTTACATTCCTATCCACCTACATGTAGTTATGATGACCAGGCAGTTGAAAGCTTCTACGAAGATGTAGAATCAGCAATGCGAAAAGTAAAGACGCAGTATACTGTACTAATGGGCGACTTCAATGCCTAGGTAGGGAAAAAGCAGGCAGTAGGTGACTATGGCATTGGTTCTAGGAATAGCAGCGGGGAGTTACTAGTTGAGTTTGCAGAGCGCAATACCTTAAGAATCATGAATACCTTCTTCAGCAAACGGAAGAACCGGAAATGGACATGGAAAAGTCCTAACGTAGAGACTAAAAATGAAATCGATTTCATACGGTGTTCAACCGCCGCCATTATGCAAGATGTAGAGGTAATCGGGAAAGTGCGATGCAGTGACCACAGGATCGTGAGGTCCTGAATTAGCCTAAATCTGAAGAAGGAACGCAACAGATTAGTACGAAATAAACACATCAAAGAATAAGCGGTGAGGGGGAGGGCAGAAGAGTTCAGGATCTCGCTATAGAATAGATATTCAGCTCTTTCCGAGGACGAGGACGTTACCCTAGAAGCAATGAACAATAATTTCAGAGATAACATTACTGAGTGCGCTGTAGAAGTAGGCGGTAGAATAGTTAGAGGGGACACCGGTAAGCTGTCTAAGGAGACGATAGATTTGATTAAGAAACGCCAGAGTATGAAAGCTTCCAATCCAACCGACCAGATCAAATTGGCCAAGATATCAAAGCTAATCAATAAGCGCGAGGTGGCCGATATAAGGCATTATAACATGAATAAAATTGAGCATGCCGTAGAGAATGGAGGAAGCCTTAAAGCGGTAAAGAAGAAATTGGGCACAGGCAAAAACCAGATGTATGCGATAAGGCACAAGGCGGGCAACGTCATCACGAATATGGAGAAGATAGTAATAGTAGCCGAGGAGCTCTATACGGATCTCTACAGTAGCCAAAGTAGTCAGGACCGTAATGAGACTTGCTGTAGGGAAAAACGGTCAGACGGTCCACCAGTGACGAAGGACGAGGTCAAGAAAGCATTAGAAACTATGCAAAGGGGGAAATCAGGTGGAAAGGGTCAGATAACTACAGATTTGCTGGTGAGATATAAGGTGAGGAATTCGCCCTGCAGTGGGCATAGTCAGGCTGAGGATGATGATGATGATGATGAAATTTTGTGTATTATTATTATTATTATTATTATTATTATTATTATTATTATTATTATTATTATTATTATTATTATTATTATTATTATTATTATATTATTATTGTTATTATTATTATTATTATTATTATTATTATTATTATTATTATTATTATTATTATTATTATTATTATTATTATTATTATTATTATTATTATTATTATTATTATTATTATTATTATTATTATTATTATTATTATTATTATTATTGGGCGCTCGTGCGCCCAGTAAGGACGCATATGCGCTGTGCTCTTGCCCGTTCTTTGGCAAGCAGCAGTTTTTACGCTGTGGCGACTGTGCGAAACGTGTTCACTCGAATTGCGTCACTTGGCAGTATGATGAGCTACAACTGTTGAAGTCTGGCTCACTGCCATTCTTGTGCAATTCGTGTGCGTCGTCATCTGACAGTGCTAGGCTTAGCGACGGTGGTGCGGCCGGCAGCTACGTTCCTTTCTTTCGTCGCCCCGATCCTGTCCAACCCAACCGTTTTTCCCACTTCAACCCCGACCGGCGAACATGGCGGCAAGTTTGCCTCGCTACGGGCTCTCCTACTCGACGCGCTTGAGGGGATCTCTTTTCTACGCGATGAGGTTGCCCAGCTGCGGGAGGAGAATGAGCGCCTTCGTGGGGAAAACTCGCGGGCACAACAAGCCGAGGTCATTGCCTCTCTAGGTGCCGACGTTCGCGGTCTACGCTAGGAACTTGTGCGGCGAGCTGCTTCGCAGTGTGAGAGTCCTCTCACCGAGTGTGTGGGAAATAATTCTACTCCTGTTGAGTAGCCGTCTGTGCACTACTCCGCCGCTATTCATCGAGGGATGACTCCCGGCGATGTTGCCGGTCCATCTTCTACCTCTGCTCCTCCCCGTGCGGTTAACCCTCCTAGTGCAATGAAGAAGCACCGAAATCCAGCCATCACTGGCGCATCAAGATCATCCATCCTTAACGTTGCCAACCAAGAGAAGCGTCCGAAGAATATTTTCGTCTCTAAACTCAATCCGGTAACAACATCGGTAGACCTTACGAACCATCTAAAGTCAATCATTGTTACCCCCATTTCCTGCCACAGCTGAAAACAAGGTACGACTCCTACTCGTCCTTCCATATTACAGTTGACGAAGAATCGTACAGTAAGCTCATTGAGCCTTCGATGTGGCCGATGGGTTCCATATACAAGGACATTCGTGGGAAGCTTTACGACGATATGCTGCATCACTCAGAACTGACGCTAACTTGCAGTGGCCTCTAATTTGGACATCTATTATCAAAACGCCCGAGGTCTTCGGACTAAGGGATCTGAATCTTTTTCTACCGTTTTGGCCTGTTGTTATACCGCTGTTGTGATTACCGAAACCTGGCTGTCAATGTCAGAGAAAGAACGCTATAGCAGACGACAGACCAGGAAGAGGAGGACACACACACATGCGCTCACTAACAACTTTATTTTGGAAAACCGTCGATCCGCGCCTTATATACATACACAAAGACTTTGTGCATGTATATAAGGCGCGGATCGACGGTTTTTCAAAATACAGTTGTTAGTGAGCGCATGTGTGTGTGTCCTCCCCTTCCTGGTCTGTCGTCTGCTATAGCGCTCTTTCTCTGACAATGAATAACCAAATCGCCCAGCAACATACCCTGTTCTGGCTATCAAGCGATATTCCTTCCAATGATTTCTTTCCAAATAATTGCTCTTTTTTTCGCAGCGACCGCCCTGAAACAAGACCCAAATAAAAAGGAGATGGAGTGCTCATTGCTATTGACAGTTCTGTGAAGTGTGTTCGGCGTTCATATCTGAAAACTGTTGAGGAATGTGTGTGGCTTGAGCTCATTTTAAATCGACATGAAAAACTTTCACTTGCAGCTTTCTACATTCCTCCGAATCTTCATCATCCATCCTATGATGATGTTCTGCTCTAAATTGAACATGTTATAACCTCTCATAGCAAACACAAACTTCTTATTGTAGGCGATTTTCAATACTCCAGGTATCAAATGGAACTCATTTACTTCTCACAACAATCATTACATATTAAGTAAGTGTAACACTCTGCTTGATTTTATAGCCTTTAACTCTTTGCAGCAAAACAATTTCATTGAAAACTTCTGTGGTAATATTCTTGACATCTGTGTATCGAATTTTGAAAGTGTTCGAGTCTCGAGTTCAGACATACCGCTGACTCGCTGTGAGAAATTTCACCATCCACTTTCAGTTACTACTGCTGTCTCTGACTCAGTTTCTACTAATTCAAATGCGGAATTCACCCCGTTTCGCGTATGCATGTGGTGATTATGTCGGTCTTTTCAATTTCTTCTTTTCCGTCGACTGGTCCCTTTTAAATGACATTAATAATTCAGGCGGGCAAGTCGCTTCACTGGAATAGTTCTTGATGGTATGCGTCAGTACATACCTTTGCATACTCCTACGCGTTTTTCTCATAGGAGACTGGAATGCTAAGGTCGGGAGTGAAGCAGTATCCGGAATTATAGGCAAGTTCGGTCTTGGCGAGGCAAATGAAGCTGGGTAGAGGCTAGTAGAGTTTTGTCAAGGAAACAACCTGACCATAGCGAATACCCATTTTCAACAGCACAAGAGGCGCCTGTACACATGGACTTTACCGGACGGTCTGTACAGGAATCAGATCGATTATATTCTTTGCCGGCAGAGATGGAGAAGCACTATACAAGCAGTAAAAACAAGACCTGGGGCCGATTGTGGCACCGATCATCAGCTTCTTGTTGCCAAAATTAAGCTTCGATTGAGGAAAACGTAGAAAACTAGAAGGCCTTTTAGGTATGATCTGGATCAAATTCCATTAGAATATTCTGTGGAAGTGAGGAATCGATTTCAAGAATTAGATCTAGAAGACAGAGAGCCCGAAGAGATGTGGACTGATGTTCGTGATATAATACAAGAAGTTGCTACTAAGGTAGTTCCAAAGCAGTCCAGGACGCCGTAACGTTGAGCTGCAACTAACTGCCTGCTTCATTCTGTGCAGCCTGTCATCGGGAAAAAAAATCCTCAAGCCATCGCCTGAAATCCTGCTTATTGCCTACACCGAGCGTCCACGCGCTGCGTCTGCCAGATACCTGTTGTGCCTGCGCTTTGCTGTTGGACTGTTGGAGGGCCGTCGGCGACACTTTATCATCCGGCAGTCAGCTGCGCTTGCGCAGCTCGAAGGGCCATCGACGTCACAGGAAGGCTATAAAATCCGCTGTCTAGCCCATCCTCAGCACCATTCCGGGGCAGTCCAGGACGCCGTAACGTTGAGCTGCAACTAACTGCCTGCTTCATTCTGTGCAGCCTGTCATCGGGAAAAAAATCCTCAAGCCATCGCCTGAAATCCTGCTTATTGCCTACACCGAGCGTCCACGTGCTGCGTCTGCCAGATACCTGTTGTGCCTGCGCTTTGCTGTTGGACTGTTGGAGGGCCGTCGGCGACACTTTATCATCCGGCAGTCAGCTGCGCTTGCGCAGCTCGAAGGGCCATCGACGTCACAGGAAGGCTATAAAATCCGCTGTCTAGCCCATCCTCAGCACCATTCCGGGGCAGTCCAGGACGCCGTAACGTTGAGCTGCAACTAACTGCCTGCTTCATTCTGTGCAGGTACGTGTGTGAGCCTTCTTTTACTTAAGGTGCTTGTTGCTATATAGCGGCTCTTGGACTGCTCCGTCCGTCTGTACATGATATTATGGGAGACAAGGCACCTTCGACTATAAAGGAAGTCGTGAAAGCACTTGCTGACATGTCAGCACACTTTGAGACAAATCAGCTAGAGCTGAAAGAGGCCCTCAAAAAGGTAATTGAAGATGAGCTTGAGCCAGTGCGGAAATCCATGGAGTTCATTAACACAATTTTTGAGGAGCTTAAGGCAGAAATAGCTGAAATGAAAAAGGAACTGAAATATGTGAAAGCTGAAAGCGTAGAAATAAAGAAAGACAACGATCGCCTCTCAAAAGAACTAGAAGACGTGAAGAAAGAGGTGATTGACTTGCAGCAGTACAGCAGGAGAAGTAATCTGGAAATCAAGGGGCTTCCTGTAGTCCAGGGTGAAAACCTTGTCGCTACTTTGACAGATATATCACGCCATTTGCAAATTGAAATCAGTGAGAGTGACATTGATGTCGTTTACCGAGTGCCATCGATGAACAAAAAAGAGTCAAATGTGGTGGTCAAATTTCATTCCCGTGCCGCTAGAGACAAAATGCTGAAAGCTGCCAAAAAACAAAGACTAAACACATTTCACCTGGGTTTCAACAGCTCAGAAGAAAAGAGTTCACCAGTCTATGTTAACGAGCATTTGTGCCCGGCAAAAAAAGTGCTGCTGGGCCACGCTTTGAAGGCAAAAAAAGAGAAGGGTTGGAAGTATGCCTGGGTCATAGAAGGTAAAATCTTGATGCGCAAGACAGACAACTCGCACGTACTGCAGGTGACGCGAATGGCTGACCTCGCCCAGGTACAGTAATAAATAGGCTACCCTGTAATCGCTGTATCTCCGAATGACTTACACTTCTGCTCAAATAGAAAACAAATGGCTTGGGCGCGGTCAGGTATCTGTGTTACACTGCAACATCCGGAGTGCTAGGAAAAACCTCGATCATTTGGTTGCTTATCTGTCACATTACTCGTATCGCTTTGATGTTATTGCGCTGACAGAAACATGGCTCAAGCAAGGTGAAACTGTTGAAATTCCTGGGTACAATTTCCTCTCGCGACCGCGGGATAGTGTATCACGTGGTGGTGGCCTCGCACTTTTTGTTCGAAAAGGGATCGACTACTGTTGTAAATGCAATGCTAGTTATGAAGCAGGTGTAGTTGAAACACTGTTCATTGAAATGAAGTGTGGCATCATTATAGGTGTTGTTTACCGCCCACCTAGCGCTTGTCTAAACAAATTCTATTCCGTAATGGAAACTACGCTATTATCACTTGCGACGGGTAAATCGTCTTTGATTGTCTGTGGTGATTTCAACATTGATTTGTTGAAAGATGATTGCCGTGATTACCTCTTGCTGATACAGTCCTTTAACTTGACAAATGTTATAGATGAGCCAACTCGAGTCACTAACCAATCCGCCTCTCTGATTGACCATGTGCTTTGCAACAAGGACATAAATGTGTTTGCTGGTGTGTGCGACATTGCCATCTCAGACCACAATCCCATCTTTATTCTTTATCCCTGTGACCCTTTGCTTTATCCTCCCAAGCAGTTTAAAAAACGTACCACCCGAATCGATTACGCTCAAGTGCGATCGCTGCTTCAGTGCACAGATTTCGAAGGCGTGCATGATGATGACATAGATATTGAGTATCAATACCTGATAAGAAAAATCACAGACGTCATTGACCGATCCACTTACACATACACTAGGCGTAACTACGACCATGGTATATGCCCTTGGATGACAAAAGCTATACTTGAAGTCTTGAAAAAGAAAGATTCATACTATCATAAGTGGAAAAGCAATCGAACTAATAGGTATTACCGGGAACAGTTTCGATGCTACAGAAACAAATCGGTCGCTATGATGAGGAACTCAAAGAAACAATACTACACTAATCTAATTATGAGACAGGAAGGAAATTCCAAAAAGATATGGGGAATTGTGAGCGATGTTGTTGGATTAAAGAAAAAAGAACATATCCTTCCAGACTTAATCTCAGAGGAGATGGCTGATACCTTCAATAATAATTTTGTCGATCGAGGAAAAAAACTGGTTAATGGCTTTCCTTCAACAACGCCTCACCTAGGAAGACCTATTGCAACAAATAATACCTTCGCTTTCCGGGAGATAACTGAAGAAGAAATGAGGTCAGTAGTTAAAAATCTGCGAGAAAACAAAGCTTGTGGTTATGACGGAATACCATCGAAGGTGCTAAAAGACAATATCGACATTCTTTGCACCCCCTTATGCAACATAATTAACCATGCGATGGTTAGCTCTCAGTATCCAATAAGCTTGAAGATTGCGAAAGTTGTGCCAGTCTACAAGACAGGAGATCCCAATGGCCCCAGTAGTTACAGACCCATATCTGTGCTTAGTATAATCAATACTGTTTTTGAAAAATTAATATCCTTACAATTGAACAAGTTTCTGCTTGATAATAATGTAATCTGTGCTGAGCAGCATGGCTTTATCTCAGCCAAATCAACAACCACTGCTGTCACATCACTTTCTCACCATATTAACACTGCTCTTCACAAAAATCAAATTGCAATAGTAATATTCCTCGACACAAAAAAGGCATTTGAGTGCGTCTGTCACTCAGAGTTATTGGAAAAATTAAAATCGTGTGGTATTACTAATGCCTATCTCCAGTTTTTTGATAGCTACCTTTCCGCTAGAAAACAAAAAGTAGTGCTGAGTGACAGACACTCCACACTACTATCTGTGACTTGCGGGGTCCCGCAAGGATCTGTATTGGGTCCTGTTTTGTTTTCCATTTTCGTGAATGACCTACCGCAGGCCGTTCAATTTTCAAAAGTCTTTATGTATGCAGATGACACTGCTCTTTTGTTCACATCTAAGTCACTCTTGGGCCTAGAAAATACGATAACGTCCGAACTGTTTAATGTTTCAGAATGGTTTCGTGCTAATAAACTAACAATAAATGTAGATAAAACTAAATATGTAGTATTCCACTCCAAGAGAAGAAACATTGACCCTAGTACGATTCACATATCTCTAAACAACGATTGTATTCAGCAAGTTTGTTCTTTCAAATACCTTGGTATCATCTTTGACCAACACTTGCACTGGCAAGAGCAGGTAGATAAGCTATCTAAAAAGCTAGCTTTCAGTTGCTACGCGCTTACCAAGGCGAAAAGGTATTTCCCGTACACCATACTACGTTCCCTGTATTTTTCGTTATTTCACTGCCACATCAGCTACTGCTGTGAATCTTGGGGACAAACGTACAAAACATATCTACTTCCCTTACAGAGACTGCAGAAGAGAGCATTGCGTATAATATACCGCGTATCTTTCAACTGCAGCAACAATAATTTATTTCTAGAAAATCGAGTACTTTCTTTAGAATCAATGCTTAAATACAAAATCTGTGTATTGGTAAATAACATCATTAATACTAGTATTCCTCTGCCACTTGATATTTTCTTGTTGCCATCTCGCAATACAAGACACGCATTAAATGGCAATTTCAACCTCCCTGCCTGCCACAATGTGTACGGAGAACGTTTAGTACAATTTTCTGGAGCAAAACATTGGAACACGTTGCCTATTAATGTGAAACTTGCAGGTAACTTTAAAATGAGTTGTAAAATGTTCTTTATTAACAGCCAAGGAGAGTTATGATCCCCTCCCCGCCCTCCCCCCCCCCATTTTTTTTTGTGTGTGTGCGCTTGCGTTTTGTATTAATTGCCTATGAATTGCTTGCTGAAAAGTATTTTTCCCCGTGCCTGTTGATTCTTTTTGCTTGTCTGTTTTAGTCGTTTTTTTTTGTATGTGTGTGTGTGTGAGTGTTTGTATGCGCTCATTACGGCTGCCTGACCAAGTTTATTCTGTACTGGACCGTCTACTAGCCCCTCGGCTATCGGTCCAAATATTCTTTATGTATTTCGTTTCCTACAAATAAAGATCACTTTGATTGATTGATTGATTGATTGATAAAGAAAGCAAACTGGTTATCTGAAGAGGCTTGGCAAATAGCTGACGAAAGGAGGATGGCAAAAGTTATGGGGGGAAAGAGAAAGATACAAGGCTCGCAATGCGGATTTTCAGAAAATAGCAAGGAGAGATAAGAATGCCTTCCTGAACATACAGTGCCAAGCAGTTGAGGACAACAGCCAATTAAGGAACACAAGAGCTCTGTATAAGACAATCAAAGATATCAAAGGAAGCTTCTGTGCTAAGCTGGGCGTGATAAAGGACAAACGAGGCAAGGACCTAGCTCACTGAAGCCTCAGAGATAAAGAAGAGGTGGCAGGAATACACAGAAGAACTGTACAAGAAGGACCCGAATGTTCAAACCCAACAAGACGGTTGTGATTACTGATCTCGAGCCGGGCATCCTGAAGAGTGAAGTTGAATGGGCCTTAGCCAGCCTTGCTAAGAACAAAGCTAGCGGAATTGATGGCATTCCAGCTGAGTTGCTTCAAAACCTCAACCATGACGCTGTTAACATTCTGCATACATTATGTCAGAAGATTTGGACAACCCTGCAGTGGCCACAGGATTGGAGGAGGTCAGTTTACATCCCCATTCCAAAGAAAGGCAGTGCCAAAGATTGTTCCAACTACCGCACGATCGCGCTTATTTCGCATGCTAGCAAGGTGATGTTGAAAATCCTCCAAGGAAGGCTGCAGCAGTATGTGGATCGGGAGCTTCCGGACGTGCAAGCTGGGTTTCGCAAGGGCAGAGGAACTAGAGACCAAATTGCCAACCTTCGCTGGATCATGGAAAAAACAAGAGAGTTACAGAAACCCATCTACTTCTGCTTTATTGATTATGCGAAAGCGTTTGACTGCGTAGATCACAGCAGATTGTGGCAAGCTCTCCAAGAGATGGGAGTTCAAATTCACCTCATCTGTCTCCTCAGGAACCTGTATGAAGGACAAGAGGCCACACTCAGAACTGGGCATGGTCTTACTGATTGGTTTCCGATTGAGAAAGGAGTGAGGCAAGGCTGCATACTGTCGCCCTGCATATTTAACCTACATGCAGAGTGCATCATGAGGAAGGCCGGCCTGTACGTGTCTTCAGCTGGAGTGAAGATTGCTGGAAAACGTATCAACAACCTTAGATATGCGGATGATACCACTTTAATGGCAGAAAGGGAAGTGGAACTCAAGAGACTTCTGATGCGCGTACAAGAAGAGAGTGAAAAGTTTGGGCCTAAACTGAACATTAAAAAGACAAAGATCATGTCGTCTTGCCCTATCAAGTCCTGTAGCATCAATGGACAAGAAGTGGAAGCTGTGACAGATTTTCTCTTCTTGGGCTCCAAGATTGCCTCGGAAGGAGACTGCACCCATGAAATTAGGAGACGCCTGCTTCTGGGAAATAGAGCCATGGTTAGCCTTGACCGCCTAGTAAAGAGCAGAGATATTAGTCCGCCAACCAAGATCCGTATAACTCGTGCTATGGTCTTCCCAGTTGTGATGTATGGATGCGAGAGTTGGACTGTGAAAAAGGCTGACCGCCGAAGAATTGACGCGTTTGAATTGTGGCGTTGGCGAAGACTCTTGAGAGTTCCTTGGACGGCCAGAAGATTAAATCAGTCGATATTGTCGACCATAAACCCTGACTGCTCATTGGAGGGTCAAATTCTAAAGTTAAAGCTCAGCTACTTTGGTCATCTGATGAGAAGAGAGGAGTCGCTGGAGAAAGATTTGATGTTGGGAAAGGTTGAGGGTCGCCGGAGTAGGGGTAGGCAGCGAACGCGATGCTTAGATGGCATCCTCGAGGCACTGCAGATGAAGTTATGTGATGTTAGGAAGAAAGTGAGAGAACGGAAAGCGTGGCGTGACATGGTCCATAGGGTCACGAAGAGTCGGACACGACTAAACGACTGAACTGAACGCGTAGGACGTTCCCTTCCTGGTTTTCAAGGGAACTAATAATGGCGTTAAAACTCAAGGAGCGGGCCCATCGTAAAACGAAACGCCCTGGGATTCACAATTGGCCATATGAGTTTCGCCGCTTGCGGTCTCTTTGCAAACGGTTATACAAGCGGAACTACGACTCCTATCTTGAGTCTTTGGAGAGGAGTGCCTCAAATCGCCCTAGTCAGTTCTGGCGTTACGTTCGCAAGCGTTCCATTAAATCAGATTTGAGTATCAGCTTAGTTGACTTTCAGGGATCGGAAATTCGGGATGTTTTGACAGTTTTGCCCAACTTTTTCCCTCCGTTTACAAACATCCACACTGTAATTCCGTTTGCCTCCCATCTGATGCACTATCTAATTTTGTTCTCTTTGACGAGCAGTTGATAACTGACAGTCTTAAGCGTCTGAGACCAGCTTTGTCTCCTGGGCCTGATGGCATTCCAGCCGCCATAATAAAAGCCTTCAGTTATATTCTTGTAGCAGTACTGACTGCCATATTTAATAGCTGTTTAAAAGATGCTGCTTTCCTCGCGTGGGGAAAATGGCACGCGTGTTTGCTGTCTCCAAGTCAGGAAACAAATCTTATGTTTCCATTTATCGTCCGATTTCTGTTCTATGTGCAACCTCTAAGCTTTTCGAATTAGCTTTGCACAACGTACTTTCCTTCCATCTCAAACTATAGTACCGAATCAACATGGCTTCATGTCGGGTCGCTCTACTTATACCAACCTAGACGCGTTTATGACGTATGCATCTGCAGCAGTCCTTCAGAGGGGTCAGGTTGACACTGTGTACGAGCAAAGCTTTCGACGTTGTTACTCACTCACTACTTGAAAAGCTTCTAATCTCTGGCGTCGAAGTCTCACTTACGCAACTATCTCCTTGATGGCTCCTGCTTTGTCAGTGTCAATGGACAGACCTCTTTCGTGTACCCTGCAACCAGCGGAGTTCCTCAAGGTTCTGTACTAGGCTCCCTTCTCTTCTCCGTTTTTATTAATGATGCTTCCTCGGCGATCAAGAACTTCTCGTTTCTTCTTTATGCTGATGATATAAAAATATTCAAGGTAATACATTCTTTTCAAGATTGCTTGTTGTTGCAATCGGAGATATCTGCTTTTTCTGATTGGTGTGCTAAGAATCGACTTACCCTCAATTGTGCCAAAACTAGGGTCGCCTCATTTACTCGTAAAACACAGCTTTTTCTACCATTATTCTGTGAATTCTGTGCTGTTGGACCGGGTTGATGAAATTAATGACCTTGGTGTACTTTTTGAGCGCACCCTCAGCTTCTTCTCTCATACTAAACGCATTGCTCAGCGGGCTATGCGCACACTCGGATTCGTTTGCAGACTTTCGAGAGAGTTCCGTACTCCACTTCCGTTCTTAAAGGGCCACTGTCCAGGGAAGGCCCTTTTAGGCAAAGGAGCCCAGTGTTTCAATCAGGTACCGGAGATAGTCTGTGCAAAATTCTACAGCGACACGCGCGCCGCAAAGCATCGAAAATACAATTCAAAGCTCTCTCATGCTCTCCTTTGAGAAGCCAGCTACACCGCTTCCTGCGCTGGCCCGACGGCCCCCCGATAATTACGTACGTATCGGGAACGACGTCCATTGGTCCGTCTCGCTGACTGACGGGAGAATAATGGGTGTCTACCGCTCGCAGCGCGCTTTTCCCTCGCCACGTCCAGACTGAATCCAGCGGCGCGCGCTCCCTCGACCGCTTTTTTTTTCGCGCTCGCGGAGAGCCACGCCCCACTTCCCGCCAAACGCGGAGGAGGAAGGGGAATTTGTATTGCGGAGGCTAGACGACCTCGGGCAGGAGAGTGAAAAACTTTGGCGAGGGAACGGAAGGAGAGAGGCAGGATAGAATCGGGTGATTGCGGTGGCTGTAACTGCGTTATTAGTTACTCTTTTCAAAAACATTTTGCGGCCTTGCGTTCCAGGGGCGAAGTCTCACAGTCATCGGGGAAGAAAATATTTTCGACCGGAGGGTGGACAGTGGGCCTTTAAAACTGTACCTGTCCATATGCTTGCCGCTCTTGGAGTATGCGTCGGTTGTTTGGAATGGCACTTGCAAATCGAACTTAGACAAGGGTGACGGAGTACAAAAAAAATTTGTACGGATATTTCATTATCGCTTTCCTTGCGCAACTTCCTCCTCTCGCTCCACCAGGAGCGCCCAACTGAATCTTCCTTCTCTTCACTGCCGTCGTTTGGTTTTGGTTTTGTGGGGTTTAACGTCCCAAAGCGACTCAGGCTATGAGAGACGCCGTAGTGGAGGACTCCGGAAATTTCGACCACCTGGGGTTCTTTAACGTGCACTGACATCGCACAGCACACGGGCGCCTTGCTTTTTGCCTCCACCGAAAAGCGGCTGCCGAGGCCGGGATTCGATCCCGCGTCCTTGGGAACAGTAGTCGAGCGCCGTAACCACTGCGACACCCCGGCGGGGTACTGTATCAGAGTTGATATCATTTTTCTGTACAAACTCCCTCGTGGCCACATTATGTGCCCTCAGCTCTTAGAGTACATCCTACAGCGTGTTCCGCGAAAGAGCTTGAGGGTATTCAGACCATTTCAAATTTCTCCGTCTGTTCATTGCCATCCCCCTCTGGACAGAATGCAGTGGTATTTAACTCTTTTTGTCCTCATCTTGACATCTTCCAAAACTTGCTCTGTTCATTTATATTGGTTGTTCGTAGCGTTGTATTCTAAATAGTACTTTATCACATATAACGCCCACTTTCTAGCCTAAAATATTGTATTTACTAAACTTTTTGCTTTTTCTGCTGTTCGATACTGTCTGTATCTTGAACTGCCTTTTATCCGTTTCTTATTTATATCTTAACTTTAAACTTTATATTCGAATCTTACTGTCCCGCGTTCAAATATATTTCTTTATTGTATTTTCCTGTATTTCTAGCCTGTGTTTTAAGTACCACGCATGTGTTCCGCCCGGATTGGTTGTTTATTTCACGTACATTTCTATATTACTCTAATCAATGTCAGTTATTTGTTGCTGTTTTTTTCTCTCTAGCTATCATTTTTTTTTCTTTCTTGATGTGCTCAACAATTCTCTCACTGTGTATATAAGACATGCTACTCCTTGATTTCTTTCTTTCCGTGACAGTTTTCATCTCAGTTTCATTTTATGCGTTATTTTTTTTCTTATTTTTGTGTTCTGTGTGTGTGTAACTTGTATGTGCATTTTCATCTTTTTATTTTTTTTTATTTGTGCTGCTGCACGAAGACCACATGGTTGTTCCTGCGCACATTAAATAAAGTTTGATTGATTAATATTATTATTATTATTATTATTATTATTATTATTATTATTATTATTATTATTATTATTATTATTATTATTATTATTATTATTATTATTATTATTATTATTATTATTATTATTATTATTATTATTAATATTATTACGATTATTACTAGATTGAGCTGTATGCAAAAACGCCTTACCTGCTTCCTATGAGGGCTTGCGCATGAGCAAAGACATGTTTGATAGTTTGCATTGCGATCAAGGCTTGGTAGAAGCCTCTGCGTAAGTCCTCTAGCAGAAGAACAGCGCCACAGAAACTTTGGCGCTACTTCATTATTATGTTTGTTCAGGCCAGACGGCTACTGTCTGTGCAAAAAAGACATGCCGAAGCCGCCACAAAGCTCGAGAAGCCTTCTATATGACCTACTGTGAGCGTTACGCCCTGAAACTAACAGTGGGGCTGAGAGCTCGCATGGGACCTTCAGTGTCTGAATGTCTTGACTGCATATCTAACCACGGCGCCGAGGGTTATTAGTGCAGGTCTCCTGCGCACTTAGCTAAGATCGCTTTGCTCGAACAGACGTTTCAAGTACACGTGAAGAGGTTGTCGATCGAATCACTTCCGCCGAGACATAGACTGTTTGGTGTGCAAATAGAGGATAGCAACCTGCGAGCTTGCGCAAACTTCTCAGGAGACTGAGTTAAATATGCATCATGGAGAAGCCCAGAAATTAGTTCCTATCTATGGATGAAGGTAGAATGGAGTTCACCGAGAAGTTGTGCAAGACGTGACCCGTCGAAGAAGGTTCGCTTTTACGTCATGATCAGTGCTGCGGACATCACAAATTCGCGCGATTGCTCAGAAAGTAGGTGAAATTCCTCATGGGAAAAAAAACTTAGATACAGTCAACTAAAAAGTGTCTGTACTTCAACGACAACTCAAATCCAGCTATCACAGACACCAACTTTTGAATTCTTACACAACGACGGAATATTGTATGACTCTGGCAGGAAGATATTAAAGGCATGGTCAAATGTTTTAGGGGTTTATAAAATGTGATCTACAATATACTAGAAACATGCATGTGCGCTCTGTGCAGGCAGATTTTAAAAAATGGCGGTCAGCATGCACGTGCGTAGTAAAGCTTGAGAACGAGCAGAATAACAACGTTCTCTTGTCTGTGTTTTAAATAGCGGCAAATATGTCGTGAAATTGAAATCCGTGAACGTCAAAAGGAGCCTTTTTTTTAATTTCATGCCAATCGAGGCTTGGCTCGTAAAAACGATTGACAGAAATGGCAATTTCAAGCCAATTAATCTGTCCTTTTCTTTTCCCATTGTGTATTGGCGTCGTTAGGTGTGGCAATGTAGCCGTAGCTTTGGCAACTTGTTCTAAATGATCAAGTTTTGTTCCCAGCATAAGAAATGTGACAACCGTCATTATTTTAATCAGCATTGCCGGAATGCCCCTTAGGGATTTTAGGAAGCTTAGGGCGTAAATATATAAACTTCATTGCCTAATTAGGAAGAAGTATTCAGTACTACTTGATGTCTATCTTCCTGCAAAGCTTGAGGTTTGAGCCCACGCAGACCCAACGTAATAATAATAAAGACGTCGAAGGCGTCCTGTCTCTATGCCGCAAAGTCGACCAAGGCATGCCTGAGGAGGATAAAGTCCGCCATATAGTAAAAGGCATTGCCGACGATGTTTTCAACCTCCTGTTGTACAGGGATTGCTCCACCGTGGACTCTGTGCTACAGGTGTGCCGACGTTTCGAGCAGGCGAAACAGAGGCGCATATCTCACTGTTTCGACCGGCTGTCGAACACGGCTGCTAGCTCCTCCTGCATCGATATCCCGACTCCTCGACCGCCTGCGAACGACAGTACTTTGACACGCATTGTCCGCCAAGAGCTTGAGGCAATGACTCCCGCGGCCTCGCTGTCGCTTACACCCGAAAACACCCTGGCTACCATACCACTTATTAGGGCTGTTGTTCGCCAAGAGGTTGCGAATATGAGCCTCCCTTCTACCAGCACCACCGACACCACGGATTCAGGACCTGCCCATCCAGTAATTGCTGCCACCCCAACCAACGCCGGTTTCTCGCCCCAATATCGTTACCGCAACCCAAACGAATGGCGTACCCACGACAATCACCCCATCTGTTTTACTTGTTCTCGCGTTGGCCACATTTCCCGCCACTGCTGTAGTCGCTGGTACACGCCATCTCGTCAGTACACCTACGTTGACCGCCGCGGAGACTATGCACCACGTTATTCCCCACCTCGCCCCGACCAGACTCTTGCTGACCCCGGTTCCACTGTCCGTGCTGCCAACCGTTCACCATCCCCGCAAGCACGACGTTCGCGTTCTCCTCTTCCTCGCCGCAGTTCGCCACCGTCATATTCTGGCCACGTACCGGAAAACTAGCCAATGCAGCTCCCGGAGGTGACGCTGCATTTATGAACCGGACCATAAACCTCTGTTGACTCCTGCCCTACAAAATAACCGTATCGACGTCCTTGTGGATGGAGTTCCCTTTTCTGCTCTAATTGATACAGGCGCCCAACTGTCCCTTCTCAGCTCCTCATTTCGCCGTTGCCTCAAGAACGTCCTCACGCCAGCCGTCTCGTCCACAGTTCGCGTCGCCAATGGCAGCCCTGCTGCCGTGGTTGGCATGTGTACGGCGCGAGTTACAATTGCTGACCGTCATGCCCCAGTGTTGTTCACCGTCCTACATGAATGCCCCCACGACGTTATCCTTGGCATTGACTTCTTGACAGCCCACTCTGCCCTTATTGACTGCTCTAGCGGCCTACTTCGCTAGGACCTTCCGCTCTGCTCTGAAGACCCCTCCTGCTCACCCCGCCTTCGATCAGCACAATTTAGCCGCCTTCCTCCTGAAACTGCCGTTTACATAGCTATGTCGCCATTTCCACCCGTCCCAGATGGCGATTATCTCGCTTGTCCCATTACTGATGTCATGCTGCAGCGGCCCGTCACCCTTCCTCATCTAATTGTACACATCTCCCAGAACCGCACTACTCTCCCTTCCTTAACTTCAGCTTTTCAACTCAAGTTCTGCCCGAGGGAATTTCATTAGCTGCGCTGTCCCCGATTACCGATTGTGCCATTTCAGCTCTGTCTACAGATCGTACAATTGCCGCCCCTGCCAACAACCCCTCGTCGTCCACATCGCGCCCTGATCCACTTAACAGCATGATTGTAGCTGATCTGCAACCTGAATCCGCCGCTGTGTTACACAAGCTTTTGTTTACCTACAGTGACCTTTTCGACTTCGGTACCCGCCCATTGGGTCAAACGACAGTTGTCACCCACCGCATTGACACCGGTGACGCCAGTCCTATTCACAGGCGGCCCTATCGCGTTTCGCTTGCCGAGCGACGTGTCATTCAAACCGAGGTAGAAAAGATGTTAGCGAACGACATAATCGAGCCTTCCAGTAGCCCCTGGGCATCCCTTGTCATGTTGGTCAAGAAGAAGGATAACAGTTGGAGATTCTGCGTTGACTACCGTTCTTTGAATAAGATAACCAAAAAAGATGTATATCCTCTCCCGCACATCGACGACGCGCTTGATAGTTTGCACGGAGCCAGCTACTTGTCATCCATCGACCTTCGTTCCGGCTACTGGCAGATTTCTGTCGACGAGAGAGATCGTGAAAAAACAGCGTTCATCACCCCAGACGGCCTTTATCAATTCAAAGTCATGCCTTTTGGCCTGTGTAACGCCCCTGCAACTTTCGAACGGATGATGGACTCATTGCTGCGCGGCTTTGATGTGGGCTACTTGTCTTTGTTACTTTGACGACGTCATTCTTTTCTCGTCCACTTTTGACAGCCACCTCTCTCGCATTTCTACCATTCTTGAGCTATTCCGCCGCGCCGGCCTTCAACTCAACTCAAAGAAATGCAGTTTCGGCCATCGGGAAATCAAAGTGCTTGGTCACTTGGCTAATGCTTCCGGTGTTCAGCCTGACCCTGACAAGATACGTGCGGTCAGAGATTTTCCCACTCTGCGTTCATCCAGCGATGTGCGAAGCTTTATTGGCCTATGTTCTTATTTCCGACGATTCGTCCCGAACTTCGCAGTCCTTGCTCGTCCGCTCACCCAACTCCTCAAGAAAGACGTTTCATTCTATTGGGGGCCTGAACAAGTTGCAGCTTTCTCAGAGCTTATTGCTGCTCTAACTACTCCACCAGTCTTGGCCCACTTCAACCCTTCCGCCAATACTGAACCCCGTACCGACGCAAGTGGCCATGGAATAGTAGCTATACTCGCTCAGCGACAACACGGCCGTACAAGGGTGATTGCATATGCCAGCCGCCTCCTCTCAACACCCGAACAAAATTATTCTATTACAGAGCGAGAGTGCCTGGCGCTTGTCTGCGCTATTACGAAATTCCGCCCTTATTTGTTACTGTGATAACAGACCACCATGCCTTGTGCTGGCTTTCCTCTCTCAAAGATCCTACTGGCCGTTTGGGGCGCTGGGCGCTACTACTACAAGAATACGCCTTATCCGTCGTCTACAAGACCGGCCGGCTTCACCAAGATGCAGACTGTTTGTCACGGCATCCCGTCGACTCCCCTAGTCTTACAGAATCTGACGATGATGCATATGTCGCGTCTGTCTCCGCATTTGCCAACATTGCCAAGGAACAGCACTTAGATTCTTCTCTGCATTCCGTTATCCTCCGTCTTACCTCCGACCGCCCTGACCCATCTCTCGCCTTATTTGTGCTCCACGAGAGCACCCTATACCGACGTAATATGCGACCAGATGGCACAGACCTTTTGCTCGTCGTTCCCCAACACCTGCGTTCCACCATCCTTGAACAGTTCCATGATGCTCCCACGGCTGGCCACTTGGGTGTCTCTCGCACATACGACAGCCTGCGCCGACGTTTCTACTAGCAGGGGCTCTACCGCTCTGTCCAGCAGTACATTGCCGCATGTGAACTGTGTCAGTGTCGGGAGAAGCCCACAATTTCGCCTTCAGGTCATATGCAGCCGATACCCATACCAACTGACCCGTTTTCCCGTATAGGCGTTGACCTCCTTGGCCCCTTTCCAGTTTCCACATCGGGGAACAAATGGATCGCCGTCGCCACCGATTACGCTACTCGGTACGCTTTTACCCGAGCCATTCCGACCAGCTGCGCCACAGACGTCGCTGACTTCCTTCTAGAAAACGTAATTCTTCATCATGGTGCTCCTCGCGAACTACTAACTGACCGTGGCCGCTGTTTCCTATCGCGAGTGGTTGACGAAATTCTCCTTTCGTGCTCCGCCCGCCACAAATTCACCACCGCATATCAACCCCAGCCCAACGGCCTCACGGAACGTCTAAACCGTACCCTCACAGACATGCTGGCCATGTACGTGTCTGACGACCATCGAGATTGGGACGTTCATCTCCCCTTTGTCACATTGGTCTACAATTCATCTGTCCATTCTACCGCTGGATACTCCCCATTTTATTTATTATTTGGCCGACACCCGTTACTACGCTTCGACACCTCTCTACCCGCGGAAGACGCCACTAGTACTTACACCAGTGATGCCGTCACCCGGGCTCATGATACCCGCCGGATAGCTCATGCCAGGCTCTCTGCTTCCCAAGACTCTCAAAAGATCCGGTACGACAGCCGCCACCGTGATGTCCAGTACACTCCTGGATCTCTCGTATTGCTGTGGCTCCCGTGCCGTCGAGTGGGCTTGTGTGAAAATATTTTGCCCCGTTACCCTGGCCCTTACCGTGTTTCTCGCCCGTGACCGACGTCACCTACGAAGTTGAATCTGTGGTTCCGAAGTCCCCGTCCACAGCTCCAACCTCCGAAATAGTGCATGTGTCCCGTCTAAAGCCCTATCAACAACGTTCTATTTCGCTAACATAGACCGCACTGGGACTGTGCTTTTCCCGCGGGGGGGTAGTGTTACTTAGCTGTATTCGCTGTTCGTGATGAGGAGGAAGAAGTGCAACGGACTCGGAGAAGACGACGACGCTGAGTGTTGTGAAATCGGTGCCCTCATCAACGTTAGCTGTGCGGACAGCTTTGGGACTGTAAATATTCCACGTAACAATACGGTTAATCACTTTGCTGCTAACCAATCGGCTATTAGTAGTGAATTTCAGCTCCAGCTTTCAATAGCCGTTCTCTATTCATATATTTGGGTATGGTTTTGAAAGTGACAGGAAGATTGCAAGTTATTGCCCTTTTGTTTTGTTTCGCTCAAGAGGAATGTACTATGCAACAGTTGCATCTCACCTGTACTCACCTATGAGGCAGGAACGTGGAGGTTAAGAAATAGGGTTCTACTTATATGGAGGACAACGCAAAGGGCAGTGGGACGAAAAATGGTAGGTGCAACATTAAGAGATAGGAAACATGCAGTGTGTATCAGAGGAATAGCTGAAGATACTGACATTCTAGTGGAAATCTAGAAGAAGAAATGGGCATGGGCAGGACATTTAGTGCAAAGAAAGGATAACCGATTGTCTCTTAAGGCAACAGACTGGATTCCAAGGGAACCCTATGAAAAAAACCTATTTGCTTGTTTAATAGGTCCTGTATGAAATAATATGGGAGTATGCAGGAGCCGAAATGGGGCATATAGGACCCATAAAGACGCATTCAGGACTAGTAGGAGGACGCCCAGGATATCCTGTATATCGCATGTGGGATATATATTAGGAGTTATCAAAGTTGTGAATAGGTCCTGTGTACCATGATACAGGTGTTCGATGGGCTCCTTAATCAGGATTTGTTTATGCAAGTTTGAAAAGGCAAAGTTTGATATACGCATGCGGTGTTCCCGCTAAATTGAATCAAGAATTAAAAACAAGAAAGCCTTTTTCAAAATTGAATGAAATGAACATGAAAGTTTATTTTGCATTTCGATTTCTGCATGCGCCGCTCTGAGCGCATGCGGCAATTACAATCAACAATCGCTGCACGGCTTCCGACCTTATGGCGCACGTTCATATCTGTAACTGATGAAGAGTCTGCATTACGTAAATGCAGGGAATAAATTCGCCTTTCCACATGAACATAAGTATGCTCGAGCATAACTCAAAACACACGTCGCCGCCCACCGAACCATTCATTGATCGCTGCATATCAACAGCGATGCTTATTTAAGGGTATGCATATTCAAAAGGAGTGATGGGAAGTAAAATACTGCCACCGCTGCTCCGCTGGCAGCATGTGAAGTTAAAAGGTCATATATATGACATGCGGATCCGTACGAGATATCTCTGTAGTATAAAGAAAAATGCGCTCTAACACGGCGAAAAAATAGCCAGTACGTAACATATTCGCATATTCTTAGGTGTACGTGCAAAACACTGATACGTTTGAATAATAGATGATATTGCCTATGTGTATTGATAGAAAAGAAAAAGGTTCAGCGTGTTTACAGGGCAATCGTCGAAGGACGACCGCACTTAAGAAAAAGATGTAAAGTGCGAAACAGAAAATCGCAATTGAAACCGACGAATATAAGCATGGAAACTATCTGGCGTTGTGGTGTAGTGTCTTAATTTCGTGCTTTTTTCTATCGCTCTCATTTTCACCCCCTATTTAAAATCCTCCCATTTTACAGCAAAGCTCAACGTTTTCGCTGTAAATAATATATTTAATTCTTGATCTGTTTCGTTAAAAAAGCTCTCGTCCTTCAACAACTTATTATTAAGTTTCCATAAATGCCAATTAAACCGATTCTTGCTTTGTTTTCTTCCAAAGGTTGCAATCACTAAGGCATGATCACTGAAAGCCACAGGTCTAACCTCGTACAAGGTGCAAAGTGGTACAAGTTCAGCTGCGACATACAATCTGTCTAATCGAGCATGGCTGTTGCCCTGAAAATGGGTATACTGCGTATAGGTGCCATTAGTAAATAAACTTCCAATATCTTCTAAATCATGGCCATGGACGATTTCATTCAAAACATCAGCACTTTCATCACGTACAATTGACTTATCGGCGCGATCTGAAGCTTGGCAAACGCAATTGAAATCGCCCAGTAGGATTATCACTTTGTCACTGTTTAAATATGAATCCAATCCTTCAAAAACTAATTTTCGCTCAGTCTCTGAGTTTGGTGCATACACACAAATAACTCTGAAATCAAGGCCGCAGTGCAAAAAATCTACGACAAGGAGACGGCCGCTTTTACACGAGAAAATCGACTGTACCATAATACCAAGATTATTGCGAAGAAAAAGTACACAACCACCAGAGGCACCTACCGAATGGCAGACACGTGCATCAAAATGCGTACGGAAAGCGGACACCATTCGGTCTGTAGCAACTTGACTTTCAATTTTGGATTCTTGCACGGCGACTACATGTAGGTCGTTATCTAGAAGAAGGCGACTGAGCTGACACTGTCGCCTTCTTCCTCCAAGGCCTCTCACGTTAATAGATGCTACACGCAGAAATTAAGATACGCTGAGAAGCAAAAAGAAGCAGAGCTTCGTAAACAGCTCGAATTTCTGACGTGTATAGAAAACGTCCAACTAGGCGCATGCTTTAATGAGATCAGGGGTGTCAAAGCCCAGCTTGAAAAACTGGACACAGATAAGTATAGTGCGGCAGTTATTCGGGCGCGGACAGAACAACTGTGGCCGGGGGAAACACCAACAAAGCGTGCGTTATCAGAGGAGAAACGATACGCGTGCCGAAAGGAGATACGAGAAATAAGAACTAGCACAGGTATTTCGACGGACAGTAGTGTAATCAAGAACGCAATCTGTGATCATTTCGCAGATATGCTCTGTCAGTCGCGAAAAACTGAACGGGGCTTCTATAGTGAATTCCTTCCACTTATGCAGAAACTTGAGGAAGAAGTTAAAACACGGCTTGAGCAGCCGATTTCCGTGATAGAAATTGAGGATGCAATAGATGCCCTGCCAGCAGGTAAAGAGCCCCTTGCCCTGACGGATTGAGTGCAGCTTTCTTTAAAGTGTTCAAACCTGCAATAGCCCAGGCTCTGCTGAAGGTTGTTGACGAAAGCTATGAGAAAAAACGTGTTCCGCTGTCTTTCACAACATCCCACATAGTGCTAATTCCTAAAACCGATGACCCTGATAAGCGCCTGTTGCTGGGGTCTTATCGCCCGATAAACCTCACCAACGTCAACTACAAAATTTTCATGAAGGGGCTAGCGAAAAGATTGCAGGGTGTTATAACAATGCTCGTAGGCACGCACCAAACATGCGGCATATAATAACGATGTATCGCCACTAACATAGACGTGGAACGATCCATACTAGAATGCTGTGACTCATTTGATGACCGAGTGGCGATGATACAACTAGACCTGGCAAAAGCCTTTGACCGCGTTTCTCAGGATGTTTTGTTTGCCGTATTAGATCATGCAAATGTCGGCCGAATAATATTAGATGGCGTTAGAATGGCATACGAAAACTGTACCACACGGATTGTTGTGAATGGAGAACTCACTGAAAGCCTCCAAGTGCGATCTTCTGTGAGGCAGGGTTGTCCACTGTCGCCATTGTTATTCGCAGCCTACCTTGAGCCGCTTTTCTTGGCCATCCGGAATAATGAATGCATAACGGGCTTCACGCTACAATCAGTGCATGTGAAAATCCTGGCTTATGCCGACGACATCGCTGTCTTTTGTGCAAATAGAGAAAGTATTTGTGAGGTGACGAATGTAGTACAGAAATTTTGCAGCTGCACAGGCGCCCAGATAAACTGGGAAAAAAGCTGCGGTTTCTGGCATGGTAGCTGGGAGGTCACACCCGAACACTATTCTAGGATGCGCTAGTCAACCACTCCAGCATTGTATCTAGGAGTGCCCCTTGATTCTTTCCGGGACCCAGATCCGTTCTGGCATGACCAGGCATCGAAGGCCAAGGAAAAAAGTGATGCGTGGCAAGGAAGGCAATTATCCATGTTCTCGCGTGCCATTATATGTAATCTGTTCCTTACTGCTAAAGTGTGGTACGTGATGAATGTGCTCAGTGTTTCGAGGACACACATACAAAAACTTCACCGTGTTTTTTGCCGTTTTCATTTGGGCGTCGACCTGGGAAAGGACGAGCCAAACAAATTTGTTTCTCTCCATACAAAAACGAGGGCTTGGTCTGGCGCATTTATTTTTTCGACAAGTTGTCTCGCGTTTCATGTACCTTCGTGACCAAAATGATGTCTTCCTCAGAACAGTAATGCAAGTTCCGCTTGGTCGACTCCTTCCTAATTTTCTTGTCAGTTCGTGTCTCAATGTAGGTGGTACAGTAAGAGGGTACTTGCGAGAAGTGGTGCTCGCGTACAGATTGCTGCATGTGCGCTTTTCCATGGAGTATTTGTGCAATGTTAAGCGGAAAAAATTTTATGCGGACCTAGTGGACACAATGCTTCCTGTACCGATACCGTTTGTCGCACTGTCCAGGCCCAGGAGATGATGTACTCATGAGAGTTAAGAAAATGCCAATATCACCACCAGTCAAATCATTTTTCTTAAACTCCACGCTAGCACATTATCAGTCAAAACATGGATGCACGCTAAAGGCCTGTTCGTCCCTTGGTCAACAAACTGTTTCTTGTGTAACAGACCTGAGACGATAGAACACGTGTTTTCGGACTGTTGGGATGCCATTTTTTCTGGGATGTGCTTCAGAGAACTTAAAAAAAAGGTACCACTAGATGCATATGGCATACGATTTTTACCTTTTTCTAATACAGAGGAGTTTCCCATTGATACAATAATGCTCCTGGGCCTCCACAGCTTGTGGAAAATCAGAATGCAGTTTAACAATGCAGATATACAAGTCAAGCCTGTACGAGAACATTTCATACACATTGTTGTGCGGTTCAGGAAAGTGCATATGACACTCCCCGAGCAGCCACAATGGATTCATGTGCTTGACAGGTTGGTAAAACTGAAAACGTTTTAACCCACCGAGTCAAGCGAAAGTGTGCTGGCATGTTTTATTGTTAATCGTCCTGTTTTGAATGTACAAGTCGGCAATAAAGAAAAAAAAAGCGTTGTGGTGTAGTGGTTAGCGTGCTGGGGTGGTATGCGGTGTATCCGTGAGATCATGGTTCGATTCCTGGTGCGGCAAGGTTTCTTTCTTTCTTTTTATTTACGTGCATTTTTTTATTTACCTGAACGTCTTTTTAGCCTGCATCCTCATTTTCCCCACAACGCGGGGGCGCTGACCACATTCTACAACGCACATAGCCTGCGACTCCTACTGCTCCTTTTATTACTACCACTCCCTCAACTCCCACAACTCCCATGTCCAATAACCCGATATGAATAGGTCCTATATATAGGTTTTTTCAATAGGGAAGGAAAGCGTAGGAGAGGGTGGCAGAAAATTAGGTGGGCGGATGAGATCAAGAAGTTCGCAGGGGTAAAGTGGTTGCAGCCCGCACAGGACCGGGTTAATTAGGGGAATATGGGAAATCCTTTGCCCTGCAGAGGGTATGGTCGAGCTGAGAATGAGGATGATGATTACGATGTTATTCGGCAGGCAGAGGTTAGATGCTCACTAGCATTTATTTCACATTTCTCGCAATCCCTTTCTGTATATGCCTTCTAATCCTCTTTTGGTCCTATTTCGACTTTCATCCATTTTAAAATAGCAGCTCCTATCTGGTATAACCATTTGATAGCAATGAGAAGAACAAACGCACCCCTCTCACAGACCTTCTCTGTTAGTACTGCACAGAGCAGCATTGCGCTTGTAGTCATCATGTCGATGAGTACCTGGATAAGTTTTCAAGAACTTTGAAAAAATTGTTCATTATATAAAGAAATAACTCCAGTCAGACAGACCGCAGTTCAAAAGATGCCTAATTAGAAATTCAAAACTATTTGCGCACCACTATGTTTCAACAGGAGCTGTTGGCGGGCTAGTTGGTGAATGTCTACTGTAGTCATGGTGAAATGCGCAACAAACACGACACAAAAGTAAGAGGAGAGGCGTTGCCAAAATACTTGCGCAGTTAGAATTGGAACTGCAGTTTAGTTATTCTAAAATAAATGCGAAGCCAGGGCAAAATGCGACAGGTCTAACTGCATGTCGCGGCCTGTGGCTAAAATTTTGCAGGTAACTGCGGTATTCTAGTCACCAACAAGCACACCGGCAGTACATTGAGATCCATGCAGCAGATATTAATGGCATAGGTTACTATTGCAGTTCTGCACAAAAACAATCTTGGCGTTGTGAGAAAAGAACCACTGGAATGGCTCTAGGCGGTGTGAGCTGCCAGGTAACATGTCCGATGCTGTTTAGTTAGCAAGTTTCGTGACTTCCTAAGAGCACATCATCGAGTATGAGCTGCCAACTGAAGCTTTACATATGATATAGGGTACCAGGATGTGAGTCGAGCCTTCCAGGACTTTTGGGCGTTATTAGAGGGGAGATTCGGGTGCCACTGGACGGATCCTCGGCCGCATCAACCCCCGCTCCACCCAGGAAGAAGTGCTGCTGAGTGAAGGAGTTGGTAGTTGAAGGATGAAAACTTGGTTTATTTACATGATTAGGAGGAATAGAGAAGAACTGACGATGCCCGCACACACACAGTTTTAAAGGGTTCGTGTTCTCCAGGTTCTCTAGGTGAAGAGTTGGCTCGTCGTCGAGGGAGTGTCCTATTACCTTAATGTTATTCACATTAACGCACTTTCACTCTCGCAGACACGCCCCCCCGAAAGTTTAGACTTAGGGTTAGGAGGAAGCCGTCGTGGCGGTGTAGAGGGCAGAGCACGAAGAGCTCGCTGTCTGCAGGCGTCTCATAGTCTGGGACACATGTACTTCGATCGGCGTCTGTCGGCGTCTCATAGTCGGGGCACACCTGCGTTGAACGCGCCCCCGCGCACTGTCCGCACCACTAATTGGAAAAACTTAGTGTAGATGGCAAGACAGAAGCTGGGTGTCTGCCGGCGCCTGATGGTCTGGGCACACCCGTCTGCGTCGCAAGGGCCGCCGCGCGCCGTCGGCCAGACGAAGATGACCGCGTGGCCGCCCTGAGGGTACCGACTCATGCGGGAGGCACCGGGATCCACTTGAGCCTTTTTGTTCCCGATGGCCCGGCTTTCACCGTTGTCACCGTCCGGCCGAACACCTTGCGTTTCTTTCCGGATTTCTTTGTAATGGCCATTCACAGTCGAGTTTTGCTGTCTCCGTTCTGGCCCCTCCACCCTTTCGATCGGTAATTCTTGTTTCAATGGTTGAAAGTGGCAGCTCTTGCGCCCGACTCGTTGTCGCCATTCTTAACAGCTCCTCCGCAGCCGGGGAAAATCTCGATCTGCTAGTGACCGCAATAACTTGCCGAAGAGAGATGGTCTGGGTTCCGGCGTAAAATGTTCTGTTATCATCTGCGAGCACCACACAGGGTCCCCAAGTCTTTCGCAGTAGAGGCATTAGAACCAATCACACGACACAGTCCCACACTAAGGGCAGTACAATGAATTCGCATGAAAGTCGCCAGGCCAATGCACAATACAAAGGATTCATAAGAGATAGCTTAAGCTTAATTTTTTGCAGCGAACAGCAAGTCACAGCTACTAAGGTAAACTTCCAAGTCGGCCAAAAACGCTCGCCAAAGCCCGACTCACTATTCTTGATTTGAAGAGTGGTATCAAACTTTCGAAACAAAACAGAGGAGGGGCGAAATAGCGGCTATATGCGTTTATAGTACCTGATGCGCTCTAAAAAAAAACACCCGATTATGAACTGAGCTGGTAACGGTATCTCCATTTTACGGGTATATTCTACTCAATCCATCGGTGTTGCCATTGAATTTGCCTTTTTTATACCAAACGGGAAAGTTATATTCCTGGAGCGCTAAACTCCATTGAAACAAGCGGCCAAGTAAGCGGGCAGTGATCGGTATCGAAGGTGAACTTAGCCCCATACACATAACATGCTACCTTTTTTGCTGCCCAAATCAAGCAAGCGCATTCATTTTCGGAAGCGCTGTAGGCTTCCTCCCTCATGGTTAGCTTCCGGCTGGCGTAGATGATTGGGGGTTCCTCGTTGTCATCTCTGGCTTGACTCGACACAACACCCATTTCTCTATCGCAAGGGTCACACTGGACTATGGATTCCTTTGCGTAGTCCGGTGCACGTAGCACTGGCCACAAAGCTAACACTTTCTTCAACGGTCGGAAAGCGCTCTCCTTTGCTACATCCCAGATCACGCTATTCGGCTTCCCTTTTCGGAGCGCTTTGGTGAAGGGACTTGCTAGCTGCGAAAATTTAGGTATATACCTCTGGTATAGTACCCAACAAGATCTAGGAATGACCGTACTTGCGTTTTAGTTCTAGGTTGCGGGAATTCCTTAATATGAGTTATTTTAAGATCTGATGGCCCTCGCGTCACCCTGCCTACCACATGATCGAGGTATGTAACATGCGAGAAACCAAAATAACACTTTTCTGCTTTTATGTTTCACCCGGCATTACGCAACTGGGTCAGCACTTTCCTGAGACGAAAAATATGACCTTCCCAGGACTCGGAGAAAGCTACATCATCAAGATATTGAAGAGCAAACTCTTGCATGTCCTTAAGGATGATGTCTATTAACTTAGAAAAGCTAAATGGCGCATGTTTCAGCCCGAAACACAGAACTAGAGGCTGGAATACCCCCACGGGTGAAATGAATGCCGCATATCGGCGCGCATTCTCCGAGAACGGAACCAGCCAATAGCCCCTTACCAGGTGCAGCGTAGATATGTACTGGGCAGCGCTAACGGTCTCTATCCCCTCCTGTATATTCGGGATATGATACATCTGGGCGTTAGTTATGGCGTTAAGCTTACGGTAATCCACGCAGGGCCGAGGATCTTTTCCCAGTGCCTCTACAAGGATCAAAGGATAGGTGTAGCCGCTTTCCGCCGATTCTATCACACCAAGTTCTAACATGTGTTTGATCTCGACATCAATTATCTGTTTTTTGTCTACGTGAAACCCTGTAGGCCTTCGATCTTACAGGCTCGGTAGAGGTTAGTTCTATCTCATGTGTGAAGAGGTTTGTCTTTCCTGGACGGCCACTAAAACTGTCCTGTAATTCGCAAAGCAACTGCTTTAGTTCCTGTAGTTTAGTAGGCTCTAGAAACTTTGTGCTCGCGGTACGAGCGACGAGATTTTCTATGCTGTTAGAAATTTTGCTGCCATTTCCGTTCCACTCGGGAGTTTCGGTTAGTACTTCCTCCGGTGTGTTTCTTGCCATGTTTACCAGCTTGCTCGTTTCAACATAGGGCTTCTCAGATTGCAGTGGTACATCTTTATCTGTTGGCCCCTTCGCGGCATCTTCAAAGCGTAGGCAGTTTCAGAGAGAGACGATCTAGAACCTCTACAGGCCCGTCCCAATGAACTTCCAGCTTGTTCTTTCGCGAAGGCCTGAGAATTAGCACCTTATCTCCTACCCTAAAATTTCTCACTCTAGCATTCCTATCGTAGTGAAACTTGGCAGTTTCCTCAACCATTTTCAGGATCTTGTCCACTAGGTCTCGCGTGGTGTTGAGATGATTTAACTGCTGCAGCAAGTACTCTCCGACTGGCTGACTCTCGCCCATCCCTTCCCACATCTCCCTTAGCAATCTAAGCCGGGAACGGAGAGCCCTTCCGTACACTTGTTCGACAGGGGTGAAACCTGTGGCTTCATGCGGAATCATCCTCAGGGAGAAAAGCGTTGCCGGGAGACAACTTCCCAGTCATCCTTGCGCTCGTAACATGTAGCCCGCCGCACTATTTTAAACACCGAATGCCACTTTTCTACGCTATTGTACTGAGCGTGATAGACCGAACTATGTATCAACTTCACGCCACACCTCTACAAAAACGTGGTCGTCAGTGTGCTCGTGAAAACTGTCCTCCGATCAGCTTGAATTTCTGCTGGGAAGCCACTTAGGCGAAAACTTAATGGAGTGCACCGACTCTTTCCGCTGAGCTAAGTTCCCTTAGAGGTACCGCTTCCGGAAACTTAGTCGCAGGGCATATCATAGTGAGACGTACTCATACCTTGACGTGGATCTAGGCAGTGGTCCCACTGTGGCAAAGACCAGTCGACGGAACGGTTCTGAAAACAGCGGAACTTGATTTCAAGGTGCCTTCCATTTCTCCGCTGGCTTTCCTGTGCACTGGCAAGGGTCGCACGATTGAACGTAGGGTTCAGCTTCATTGAAACAGTCTGGCCAGTAATATTCTCCAAGCAGCCTTTCCTTCATTTTGTCCACGCCTTAGTGCCCTGACCAACTGTTACCGTGGCAAAGACTTAGTATGTCAGAGCGGTACTTTTCAGGGGCAACCAGCTGGTCTAGGGCTCTACCCCTTTTGTATTTGTAGTGCCGATACAGCAGACCGCCCTTGTGATGTAGTGTCACAATGAGCCTTGCGATGCCTTCACAAGCTAGGGTCCAGTTCCTAAGGCTAGGAACTGGACCCTAGGCTAGGGTGACAGGATAGGGTCCTGTTCCTGTTCTACTATTAATGAATCTCTGTCGATGCGCAGCAGGCGGTCCATGCAGGGAGAGGTTGGCTGCAATACATAACACGTACTGCAGTATTCGTGAATACGGCCACTCGTTACCCTTTCTTTGAGCTCTGCTTCGGGCTGCCCCTCGTCTACACATACTGCAACTGGTACGTTTGGTTCTGTATTATCTGAAATGTCTTTCCCCTGACTACAAGCAGATAAATGAAGAGAAATTATGAGGGTGCTCGTTATAACAAATGAAGGTAAGAAGCCAACAGTCGGCGAGGCCCGGGAAAGCATTGGGGATTGTACTTTGTCTTTTTTTTTTAATTTTCACTTCGATAACCACATAAACTAGTAATGCAACCTGCACAAGAGAAAGATAATTAAACACAAAGTAGAAGAAAAAACAGCGTGCCGATGGTGGGAACTCAACCCACGACCTCCGAATATCGCGTTCGGTGCTCTTCCAACTGAGCTACATCGGCCGCTGTCCCCCCTGCTCCTTTCTTGGGTATTAATGTGGTCTGTATACGAACCTTGAGAGTCGAATCGAACAGCTCACTGTTTGTGCAAGGTACCTAAACAAGGATGCCAACGATATCGAAGAAGTGTTTTTAGGTTTTGTGCCAATTCAGGACCAAAGTGGTAGGGCCGTCGCAGACACCATTATAAAATTTCTGCTAGACCTTGGAATTAATATGCATAATCTTCGTGGCCAAGGTTATGACGGTGCCAGCTCGATGGCTGGTAAAGTGAATGGTGTGCAAGCTGTCGTTGGTGAGAAATATCCAGGCGCATTATGCACCCATTGCGCCAGCCACTCCCTCCACCTAGTTCTCTGTGCGGCGTGCTCCATCACAGATATCCGAAACTGTTTTGGAACGCTAAAGGCAGCGTCAAACTTTTTCCGCAAATCTCCTAACCGCTCGCACGTTTTACGAGAAATGATAAGTTTGATTTGTCCTGAGTCCAGAAGGCAGCGACCTTTGGGGTTATGTGAAACGCGCTGGGTGGAAAAGCATGATTCAGTTCTTTAATTTGTGAATCTGTTTGAACCGGTGATCGCGGCACTAGAGGAGATAAAATTAAACGGCAACGGCGAAAGTCCAGTTCAGGCAAATAGTTTGGCGTTGGCACTTTTGTCACCGGCATTCCTTGTGAGCCTGCATGTGGCGGAGCATGTGCTAGCGATGACCCTGCCTCTGTCAAAGAAGCTGCAGACCAAGAACATCGACATGAGCGCCGCCATTGACGACATAGATGTGGTGCAGCAGGCGATCGAAAATTACCGCAAGAATTCGAATGTTTCTTTTTCAAAAATCTTTGCGAAAGTGCAGGAACTGGCAGAAAAAAAGATGAATGTTGAAATCCCCACCCGACGAGCCGGTGTCCGACAGCAGGATCGTGGGAGCGTTACATCAGAAAATGCTGAGGAATATTTCCGGAGAACTGTATACATTCCATTCATGGACCACGTATTAGCACAGCTACAGCAACGGTTCGAAAAGCACAGGACAATTTTAAAGGGCTTTTCTGCAATTCTACCATCGGCAGTACCACCAATGCAAGATGACCGACAGAAAGGAGCAGAAAATCTTCTGGCCGCTTTTGCGCAGGACGTGGATGTAAAGGCTGCTTTGGAGGAACTGCGACTATGGTGGACAAAGTGGGCGAACAAAACAGCAAGCCAGCGTCACAGCACAGGAATAGATGCCCTCTCTCACTGCGACGGCAGCTTCTACCCAAATGTGTACAAGCTGCTGCAAATTCTAGTCACCCTTCCAGTGACCACTGCCAGTGCAGAGAGATCATTTTCAAGCATGAGATTGCTAAAAAACTACTTGCGTTCTACAATGTCTGAAGAACGCATGGTTGGGTTGGCGCTTCTATACGTCCACAGAAACGTCGACATCAACGTGTCCGAAGTGATTGAGCGCTTTGCTAAACTGCCCCGCCGAGTAAAGTTTGTCCTTTAGATAGCGAAGCAGGAAAAATAATGCAAGTAAAAGCACGGTTCCTTCGGGTTTATAAACGCGCAATTGTAAAAACATGATTGTTCATTAGCTTTAAAACCGCAGGCATTTTTGTCTTTTATTGTAACAGTCAGCATCTAGATCAAAATGATCACATGAATGCGAAAATTGCGAGGACATCAATAACCAAATTTGACCGACCTACTCATTGAAAACCCAGCCCACGCGGCGTTTTTCAACAAGCACACTCGGATAATGGGTAGTTCGAATTGTCGCATCGTGTCAGGGTTTCGTTTGTCCCTTTCTTTTTTTTAGCTATCTGTCCGTCCGGCTTGGTACCTGTAATATAATGCAAATATATATGCCAACTCACAGCTGTATACACCGCAACAATGTGCCATATATACTGCGCATGTGATTCCTGTATATGTTTATATCTATTTTATTTGGCAAATTATTCTACTGTGTATACCTTCATGTACAGTGCCGTTCAAAATTGTATATATCAATATCACAAACAGCCAAATTTTATTCGAAATGTAAATACGGATTTGTGATGTATTTATTCGTTAGGCTGTATTTTATGTGGACTTTCCTTTGTTCTTAATCATGTTCATTTCCTGTTTCGGTCATTTGTCGGCACCCATGTGATTGTCTAATCTGAATGTCTAATGTGTAATAAAACTTTCTCTAAACACACCTGTCCTGCTTTTTGCAACTTTTTTTTAACCAAAGCAATACCCTTCTTTAATTTTGGGTACAGAATAACCTTTTGTCGCTGTGCAGGCAGTTAAAATCTACATTTAATGTATTGATTTTTCCATTCTTCCTCTATTATTCTACCCATATGGGACCGAAGCGTGGCGATCATAGCTTTGTTCTTGCCTAGATCGTCTGTCTTTCTGTGCTTAAACTTTACTATCTGTGATTGCGCAACATGTTTATGTGCCTTGTTTGACGCATCATATGCAGTGACTTTGCTTAGTTGCATATATATATTGGAGACTTGTACGTATATTTAAATGTCATGTTGCGAGGTTTTGTGCATACATATAGTGAAGTTTGTTTTCAGTGGTAATTTTTTGCCCTTTTAAAGTTGTATCATCTCATTTATAATATTCCATTATATCTTCGCATTTGTATGTACATGTTTCGCAACTCTCCTGCTTTTTCTGTGCGCTCTCTGTTGCGACTATAATTTCACTTAAATTACCCACAGTATACGACCGGTGACAGGTGTTTCTGTGCAATAAATGGAAAAAAGGACAGCGTCATTGGCCGTTGGACGTGTACAAAAATGTAAACAAGCCTCTTGGATGACAGATTCAATAAAGCATTTCCCGTCAAAGTGTTCATTTCTTGGCTTTTACGTTTTCATATCAGCGGTATGCACAGCTTTCTGGTTTCGAACTGATATAGTTCTAGATTTCGTTTAATATTTTCTGTACTTATTCAACAGACAGAATCAGAGAAGCATTGATGTCAGTTATTTCTGCCAAAATGTTTGTCACATACATATATGTTCTTTTATAATAAAGTTAATATTTTACATTTGTCTTGGCAGTGCGTACTGCGTGGCATTCAAGAATTCGTTTGCAGCACCTAATACACAATGGCTATTGGCAGGAATTAATCATATTTGATCCATCGACAAATTCTATATGGAGGAGGACGCGCTGCAACGTGAGCCCCCCCCCCCCCCCCCCCCTCCCTGAACAAAATTTCTGGCTACGCCACTGCATGGGCAGGACATGTAATGCGAAGAAAGGATAACCGATGGTCGCTTAGGGTAACAAATTGGATTCCAAGAGAAGGAAACCGTAGCAGGGGGCGGCAGAAAGTTAGGCGGGTGGATGAGATTAAGAAGTTCGCGGGGGTCAAATGGATGCAGCTAGCACAGAACCGGGTTAAGGCTGATGATGATGATGATGATGTATTCGTCTGCTAACTCTGCGCCTTTCTCTACTGTTCTTACTAAGTCGTTGTCTTGAATCCAGAGCTTAACTGATTCGGTGATGCTTTTATAGAATTGCTCTAGGCCTACACATTCGACGACCTTATCTCTACTTTCTTACGCAACCGGGCCCTTGAACCGTTCTTTAAGTCGGGCATCAAACTGGATGCAAAGTCTACATAGCTCTCGCCACCTTTCTTACTGGCGCCTCAGAACCACTGACGGAATTCTTCTGGCGACCGGTGATACTTTCTGAGCAGGCTAGCCTTCACTTTCTCGTAGTCATCGGCCTCGTTCGTATCCAGCCTCGCGACTATGGCGGCCGCCTCACAGGGCAAAACCATCAATAGCTTCTCTGGCCATGCCACCTTATCATAGCCCTTTTTTTCACACGCCCTTTCGAAATTACCGACATACAACCCAACGTCTTCGCCAACGTTGTACGGCTGCATCAGCATTTGTCGGTTTGTTTGATACGCTTCCAACTCGCTTGCTCTCTGTGGAGTCGCGCCTCTCGACCGTTCACATTCTCCTTTCTTCTCGTCAAGTGCGAGCTGCAATCTTCTGAGTTCCCGCTCTTAAGCTTCCAGTTTCTTTCGTTCATCTTTCTGTCTCTTTTGTTTCTCCGCCTCTTTTGCCCGTTCCGCTTTGAATAGTTCCCACATCTCGCAAATTTTAACCTTCTCGGCGGATTCGGCAGGGGACGTGTTTCAGTAGCAACTAGAGAAGACGGGGGCTCGGTAGTTTGCTGCAGCACCCGAAATTCGACCACAACGAAGGCGAAAGAGTTGGCCATCGCGCTAGCTCTAACACAACAACAGGTCAAAATTATAGTTACAGACTCGAAATCAGCGATTAGAAACTTTGACGCGGGCCGCATTTCGGCCCTAGCAGCAAGAGTGTTGGCCAGTGGTTCACCACTGGCAGAGCAGGTCGCACTCATTTGGACACCGGCGCACCATGGGTTGAGGGGGAACGAGAAAGCGCACGTACTGGCCAGAGGATTAGCTACATTCCGGGATCCCAGTGACGACGTATGCGCAACCCCGTACCCCTTGCGCGATGAAGAGCCCCTGCAGTTCGACGATGACCTTAACACCTACCAAGATATCCTAAATCATTACAAATTAGGCAGATCAGTACTACCAAAAGCATGTAAGCAACTCACCAAAATCGAGGAGGTTATGTGGCGTAAGGTACAAACTGGAGTATTCCCGAACCCCCAGCTTTACAACAAGTGGCACCCGGAAATTTTTAGCCCCAGGTGCAAACGCTGTGATGGCATAGCGGACATGATCCTTATGATATGGACGTGTCCTAGATTTGGAGAACCTGACCGAACAGATGAGTCCTGGGAGGCACTACTTCTCAAGCAGGACGAAAAAGGGCAACGAGAAGTCATCCGTCTTGCCCTGGCCGCTGCTAAGATCCAAGGGATCCAGGTCGACGGCTGAGGGGGAGGACATGGTTGGGACAGAGCTTCGACTCAGATCCTCACCAATCTTTTGACGGGTGCAATAAATGTTATTTCTCTCTCTCTCTCTCTCGGCAAATTCCAAAAAGAATGAGTAAATTTCCGGTTTTGCCATTTTACCTAGTACGTCCACACCAAACTATTAGCACAACGACCGCAACTCCGACCTCCGCAACATTTCTAGAGCCATGGTTCACTTTCGAAGCTGCGACTTTGCTGACCAACTGTTGAAGTGAGACAATCACACACGTCTCAATTAACAAGCCACAATAATTCCCAGCAGCTCAGGATAAATAACACCAAATCTGAAGCCAGGCAAATTTCAAGCTAAGTCCAAGAACACACCTGCAGAAGCAGCACCAGGTTGCATGGTCGATCCAACCGCTGCCATCCAGTTGTTAGAGGTGGGAATCGGGTGCCTCTGGATGGATCGTCGGCCGCATCGACGCCTGCTCCACCCAGGAAGAAGTGCTGCTGTGTGAAGGAGTTGGGAGTTGAAGGACGAAAACTTGGTTTATTTACATGTTTAGAAAGAGTAGAGAACTGACGGTGCCCGCACACACACAGTTTTAAAGGGTTCGTGTTCTCCAGGTTCTCTAAGTGAAGAGTTGGCTCGTCGTCGAGGGATTGTCCTTATCACCTTAATGTTATTCACGTTCACGCGCTTTCACTCTCGCAGATACGTCCCCTCGAAAGTTTAGACTTAGGGTTATGAGGAAGCCGTCGGGGCGGTGTAGAGGGCAGAACACGAAGAGCTCGCTGTCTGCAGGCGTCTCATAGTCTGGGACACACCTGCGTCGATCGCCATCTGTCGGCGTCTCATGGTCGGGGGCTCACCTGCGTCGAACGTGCCACCACGCCCGTCGGCACGACGAATTGGAGAAGCGTTATCTAGATGGAAATAGAGGAGCTCGGCGTCTGCCGGCGCCTCATGTTCTGGGCACACCCGTTTGCGTCGCAAGGGTCGCCGCGCGCCGTCAGCCAGACGAAGGAGATGACCACGTGGCCGCCCTCTAGGTAACGACCTATGCGGGAGACACCGGGATGCACTTGAACCTTTTTGTTCCCGATGGCCCGGAACACCTCGTGTTCCGTTTCGGATTTCTTTTGTGATGGCCATTCACAGTCGAGTCTCGCTGTCGCCGTTCTTGACCCCTAAACCCTTTCGATCGGGAATTATTGTCTCAATGGTTGAAAGCGGCCGCTCTCGTGCCCGACTTGTCGCCTTTCTTAATAGTGATGAGTAAGGCAGGTACCTCCTCGGCCAAGTGGGCACGTCCGTATGTGCGGCTTGGTTAACGCGGGATTTTGTACCTTATGTCTCTATGTTAATGAACGCGTGGAGATGATATATAGCAAATAAATGTTTTTTTTCACAATGCAAGCAGCCACGCACAACTACCTGAATAAAGCTGAACGAAGAAACCCGCAGAGGAGAGCTGTTGAGGCCATTTTGTCATGCCATAAGGGCAGAGATTAAGGCTACGGCCAATTTTTCGAGCATTGGTTCTATGCATTGATTTATGACTTTCCCATTGTTGTGCGTTATTCCTGGACAAAAAATGTTGCACAGATGGCACCATGACAACACGATTAGAGTGTAAGCCGATACCACCGCCCAGCGAAGTAACAATGGTATGCTCCGGCCATGACCTGAAGAAACGACGGAGCCGAGATCGGACAGCAAGGCATACGTGCAATGCGAGGACGCGAACAAGTGACCTTGAAGTTGATGTCGACGGTCGCCTAGTCACTGCCCTAGTAGACGCCGGAGCTGACTATTCAGTCATCAGTGGACCGTTAGCCTCCCAGCTCAGGAAAGTTACGACCGCTTGGGATGGCCCGCTCATTCGCACCGCAGGTGGCAACCTGATTACTTCATCAGGATGTTGAACTGCACGAATAACCGTAAACCGGCATATTTACCCCACCAGCTTTATGGTCTTGCAACAGTGCTCCCAAGACGTGATTTTAGACATGGACTTCCTAAATGAACATAGGGCTATCATCGATCTGCGATCCAAGCTCAACGAGCTCTCTGCAGACAAAGCCATACTTGCTACGACGACTTCGACGCAACACGTCGCTCTAACTGTCCTCGACGGAGCATTGACCGTGCCTCCCCGATCAAGCGTCGCAGTCTGCGAAGGTGGCGCAAACACTGAAACTGCTTAAGGCATCGTCGAAGGAACTATCCAATTGCTCTTGGAACGAGGTGTCAGCATCGCAAGAGGCATCGCGAAATTCCGGAGAGGTCAAGCTCAGGTGCTGGTAACAAACTTCACCGAAGAATACCGGCATCTCAACAAGGGCACGACGATCGCTTTTCTAGACGAATTAGCGGACCTGAAAGATGTATTCGCCCTCCACGACCAGCCCCTGGCAGACGCACTGGACCAATTACGTCAACCTACATTTGACATCAACCCGGCATTGACCCACAGCAAGAAAGACCAGATTCTCAGCCATCTTTTATTTATTGTACCCTCAGGGCCAAAGGCATTACAGAGGGGAGTGGGTTAATTAGGATACAAAACAATGAATATAATACAGGGAACACAAGTAGTACAAATAAAATTCCTCCAGAATAAAACATACAACATTCTCAAAGCGTAAATAACATAAAATCAATGTACACAACACAGTGGAAACAGATATAACATATGATTAAATTCCTTCAGAATAAACATTGTTAGCTATTGCGTAGTGAAAGGTTCTGTTACCTGAAATATCTGCAATATCGGGGGGAAGGCGGTTCCATTTCACAGATGTGCGGGGAAGATATGACTGAAAAGAAGATTTGGCGTGGCATGTTCGGATGCCAACCTTGTGCGAAGCTACAGGGAGTGCTTCTCGTCATCATCGAAGGTACGACAAATACCGCTGGCCAAACACTGCATTATAACGGACGAACACGCTCGACCTCTGCGCCAAAGCACCTAATATCGTGTATCGCCGCGAGAATACCAGGCCTTACGAGATCAAGTTGAGGAAATGCTGCGTGATGACGTAATCCAGCCATCGAAGAGCCCCTGGGCGGCACCAGTCGTTTTGGTGAAGACGAAAGCCGGCACACTTCGCTTTTGCGTTGATTACCGCCGCTTGAATAGCATAACTAAGAAAGGTGTCTACCTGCTTCCCCGCATCGACGACACTCTCGACCAACTCTGCAATGCCAGGTACTTCTCATCGATGGACCTGAAGAGCGGATATTGGCAAATTGAGGTCGACGAAAGAGATCGCGAGAAGACCGCATTCATCACACCGGACGGCCTTTTTGAGTTCAAGGTGATGCCATTTGGCCTCTGCAAATTTTTTTTTGTATATTTGGACGACGTTGTTGTCTTCTCGTCAAACTTTCAAGACCACCTAAAACGACTGCAGGCAGTGCTGGAAGCCATCAAGTCATCGGGACAAACGCTAAAAGCAGAGCAGTGTCACTTCGCCTACGAGGAACTGCGGTTTCTAGGTCACATCGTTAGTAAGGATGGGTTTCGCCCAGAGCCGGTGAAAACAGCTGCAATTGCACAATTCCCATTGCCTGTCGACAAGAAAGCTGTGCGCCGATTCCTTGGATTGTGTGCTTATTATTGACGATTTGTCACAAACTTTTCGCGCATCGCCGAACCGTTGACGCAGATTACAACGGCTGACGTAACTTTTAAATAGGAAGCGCCGCAAGGAGAAGCCTTTGATGAACTCAAGCGCCGCCTGCAGTGCCCTCCTGTACTTGGCCACTTTGATGAAAACGCCGAGACCGAAATTCACACCGACGCGAGCAGTGTGGGCCTAGGAGCTGTTCGCGTACAGAAGAGTTCCGGACAGGAGAGAGTAATTGCCTACTTTAGCAGGTCCTTCACAAAAGCCGAAGGCAATTATTCGGCGACCGAGAAGGCGTGCCTTGCCATCATCTGGGCCACTTTCCTCCATACCTATACGGCCGACAATTCATGGAGGTAAGCGACCATCACGCGTTCTGCTGGATGGCTAATTTGAAAGATCCCTCCTGCTGCCTTGCCAGATGGAGCCTACGACTTGAAGAATTTAACTTGACTGTAGTCTATACGTCGGGCCGGAAGCATTTCGACGCAGACTGCTTATCACGCGCTCCCGTCGACGCTCCCCCGAAGGACGATGACGACGACGCCTTTTTGGTACCGGTAAGCGCCAGCAGTTTCGCCGAACAACAGCGATCAGACCCTGAGCTGAAAGCGCTAGCCGATTATTTAGAAGGAAAAACTGCTTCCCCTCCTGTTGTGTTCAGGCGACATTTATCTTCTTCATGGCCTCCTCGTGAAGAACTTCGCACCCAACAGGACTGCGCAACGTTTTGTAGGGCCTAAAAACCTTGGGCAGGAAATCCTGTAGGTGTTGCATGATCAGACCACAGCAGGCCATCTCGGATTTGCACGCACGTTACGTCATAAAGGAGAAGCACTACTGGCCGCGACTGCCTGCCGAAGTTGCCCACTACGGGAAGACTTGTCGTGAGTGCCAACGACGCAAGACACCGCATATCAGACCAGGATGATTACTAAACCCGGTTCAGCCCCCAGACCTGCCCTTTCAACAAACTGGGATGGATCTCCCCGGCCCCTTTCCAGCTTCTTCAATGGGTAACATGTGGATCATCGTGGCCACTCACTACCTTACCCGTTACGCCGAAGCAAAAGCACTGCTCTATGGTACCGCGGCAGCAGTTGCCAAATTTTTTGTCGAACAAATTCTTTTGCGACACGGCGCCCAAGTTGCACTCATCACGGACAGGGGAACGGCGTTTATGGCAGAGTTGAAGCAAGCCATCCTGGAATACAGTTATACAAGCCATCGACGAACAACTGCGTACCATCCCCAGACCAATGAATGGCCTTACGGAGTACCTGAACAAAACGGTCGCGGACATGATAGCCATGTACGTCGACGCTGAACACAAGACCTGCGACTCCATCTTTGCCGCACGTGATCTTCGCGTATAACACGGCAGTGCAGGAGACGACCAGAGCGACCCCGTTTAAGCTTGTGTGCGGTAGGGAGCCCACGACGACGCTCGACGCAAAGCTGCCGCACGTAACCAACGAGGACAACCTTGACGTCGCCGCCTACCTGCTGCGTGCAGAGGAAGCCCGACGACTCGCACAACTGCGTATTAAAGACCAACAGCTCGCTGACAGCCGACGATACAACTTACGACGACGCCACGCAGAGTACAACACAGGAGACCAAGTGTGGGGTTGGACACCAATTCGCCGTCGCGGACTAAGTGAAACGTTGTTGCGTCGATACTTTTGGGCCGTACAAAATGATTCGCCGCGTCGGACTACTGCACTATGAAGTCATTCCCAACGGAACGTCCGCATCACAACGACGACGCGCATGCCCAGAAATTGTATATGTTGTACGACGGAAGCCGTATTACGCGCGTTAAGGAATCTGTGGTGTTTAAAATTTTTAGTTTTACGTTTAAGTTGCTTTGTTTTGGAACATCGAAACGATGTTTTTTTAAGGGGGGGGGGGGGGTAATGCCGCGAAACCTTGAAAACTGTATTTGTTGTTGTTTAACAGCCACCGGCATGCGGCCTTATCACTCTGGTTCTGGATCGCGTATCAGTTCTGTATTCTTGGTTTGTTAATGCTCGATGTCACTTGACGCACCTTTACAGTTTCGTTGAAGCGCAAGGTGCACCGAGATCTGTCTCGAAGATTCCGGCCACTCATGTGTCTTTCTACAATATTCCAGCTTGTGATTGTAGCAGTTGCAACGTTATCTACATTGTTCTGAGCAGCCTTTAAATTGAGCGTCGACGAGTGCGACGGGCATTCTTTGTTCGACGATGGACGAGCACGTTTGTTGCTATCGTCGCTGCCGAGTTGCTTAATTCTTTTGCGGCGCAAGTCAGCCCAATAACGAGTTTCTTCAGTGCAATCACCGACTCTTCATTTGTGTCATCGACCTTGTCACCACTACGTGACATCTACGTGACAAAGCTTTTAACAAACGTTGTTAAAAGCTTTGAAAACCGTCATAACTATAAGCAAATTCCGGACCCCAAGCGGTAGAGTAAAATGAATTTGATGTATAAAGGAAAAGGAAAAAGGATGCACATAAAATAATTCAGGCCGATTACCATAACATCTGTTCTATACATGTTGACCATGCAGGCGGGGAAATTAAAGATGGAAACATGGGTAGAAAGTAACAAGACACTCGGAAAACTTCAGAACGGCTTTAGAAATGGTAGGCGCTTAGATAGCCTTTTCGTGCTTACCTAGTGCATCGAAATATCTGGAGTGGGAAATAGACCTTTTGTATTTGGCTTTCCTGGACATAAACAGGGCGTACTACAACATAAACACGCAACATATTAAAAGTAAAAAGAATCGGCCATGAAATAACAGAGTTTCTACAGGAAATATACCGGGATTACAAAGTATAAATTACATGGGAAGGGATAAGAAATACGGAAGCTGTCAAGGTATGCAAAGGATTAAGACAAGGTTGACCTCTATCACTGCTGCTCTTCAAGCTTTATGTGATAAATATGGAACGGATGATACAAGGAAACTTTTTTCCGTTAAAATGCACAAACCCGAAATGCCTTTCAGATGTATTGTCAGCGAACGCGGCTCATGGGAACAGCAAATTAGCCGATTTCTTCTTGTAAACCTAAACAAACTTATTACTAATGATCCCTTCGCTACCAAGAATGCGACAGATGTGACTGCCTATTTAAAAGAGCAGAAGGACATCGGGTTCATGTTCTCCATTGATGTTCAAGATTTATTTTATTCCGTCCCGCATGCAGAACTGTTTGAGGCCGTACGTGAATGTATTGATTTTAATGGGGTTACAGCCTTTCAGAATTCATCAGATATTAGTGTGGATAGTTTCCTGTCACTTTTAGAGTTTTACCTTGGCTCCACTTTTGTGTCTCTTGGAACAAAGATTTTTATTCAAAAAAGGGGAATTTGCATAGGTTCCTGTGTCGCCCCAGTGCTATGTAATATATTTTTGTCTTCTATTGACCGTGCCTTAGCACATTGTATTGACAACGGCTCTGTCCTGCGAATTTTTAGGTATGTTGACGACATTCTGGTGATTTTAAAGACTAACCGTAACTTGACGCATGCCAGTAGGGTAGAAGGAATGTTAAGCCTGTTTGGACAACTAGGAAAAGGCCTTACTTTCACCAATGAGATACCGGAGAACAATTGCCTGCAATTTTTAGACATTAACATCAGCTTTTCAAAAGGACGTGCCTGTTGGATGTATTTTCCCAGAGCCAAAAAAGAATTGCTGCCTTACGCTTCATCACATTCTAAGACAGTAAAAAGGGCGATCGCTTCTCTTTGCTTGGAATCGGCGCTGATCTAGTCCTGCGTTCACATGATGGAAGTAAGTTTTACTAATCAGATTAACAGACTTCAAAAGGCAGGCTTCCCGTGCTCTGTTGTGTCTGCTGTAGCAGAGATCCTGTTACAAAAAATGAAAGGCAAGAAAAGCTCCACCGCTAAGCCTCGAAAAGGGAGACCACAGGTAGTCCCTTATACGCACCGTGTCGCCCACAGCCTGAAAAAGGTTGCAGCCAGGTATGATGTGCCTGTCGTATTCTCAGCCCCGAGAAAGCTGAGCGGTTTGTGTGAACGTATCGGGCGGAAAAAGAAGCCACAGTGCGTAAAGAGGCATGGCCAACCCTTTGTGGAATGTGCGGTCGGTGTGGTGTATGAAGTACCACTGACCTGCGGCAAGGTCTATATAGGCCAGACGGGTCGTTGTATTAACGACAGAGCACTGGAGCACTCGAATTCCCTAAGGAATGGAACCGGGTCTAATTTGCCCCTTCACTGTAAAGAGTGCAGATGTGAGCCGGTGCTTGACGGCATTAAGATTCTCGGCAGAAGTCGCGACAAAATAGCGCGTGAAGTTCTTGAAGCTTTTATGATAACACAGAAAGGAGATGCATGCTGTAGTGATTGTTCTGTTGCCTTACGAAGTAAGGAAATCAGGTTCATTCAATCTGTTTTGTAATCACCTGTTTGTAATCACGTGAATGTTTGTATTGTGTATAAATTTAGTTCCTTCTGACTCAGCTTTGCATAGATAGTGTTGTTTTATAGTTTTATATGTACGTTGTGATTACTGGGTAAGCGTAGGTACGATAAAGGAGTTACGATGAAAGTGAATTGTGGTTCCACGACGGAAGGATGTGATGGCGATTGTGGAAAGGTCATGTGACTGAGCGCCTTTATATATTTGAGCCCCGTTCTTGCTAATAAATCAGTTGGTAGTCCAGCCTCTTTCTTTCTGTGTCAATTTTTCCTGTGTGCGTCTTCTTGGCCGGTTAGTCTTACTTCATGCAAGGAAACAACGTAGGTTTTAACATGTCATATAGATTAGGCGGAACGGCGGTATCAGCGCCTCCCCGATTTATGTATGCAGGCAATATTGTGCTGCTAACAGAAAGTCAGGAAGAATTGCAAACTCTGTTTAAGTATTTCGGAGACAAAGGGAACGCTCTTGGCTTCAGGTTTAGCGCAGTTAAGTCGGGTCTGATGATTTTCAACGGCTCAATTTGTCAGGGTCTTAAAATACAAGACCATGAAATACACAGAGTGGCAGAATATAAATATCTCGCGGTATGGGTAATTGAAGGATTGTCATACATTGAAAAGCATGAGCAATCACTTAAGGCAAAAGGGCGAAGAAAATCCGGGATAATGAAGCATAAGGCAGTGACGACAGGTATGAGGTTTTGAGGGGTATTTCGAAAGGAATTGTGGTGACCGGGCTTACTTTCGGAAAGACATTTATGCCTAAAATCAGAGGTATAGTCCACTCTAGGTATAAATCAAAGAGCCGTAGGGCGATTAGCACTCGGTGCCCACGGCAAAACCACAAATGAGGCGGTACAGGGAGATATAGGCTGGGCATCTTTTGAAGTACGTGAAGCACAAAGTAAAATATTATATGAGAAACACCTGAGGGAATTGGACAGTAACAGATGGGCAGCTAAAGTATTTAAATACCTATACCTACAAAGCGTTGACTCGCAATGGAGGGCAATAACTAGGAAACTAACCACTGAGTATGCTGGTCCCAAGGACAAAGAAATAAAGAGCGTTAAGCAACAGGTGAAAAGAAAACAAGGTAAAAATTTAAGAAATTCGATGGAAAAGAAGCAGAGTGTGGAAATATACAGAAAGTGGAAAAGGCAGATAAGGAAGGAAGCTTTGTTTGATAACTCAAGAGGCAGTGCACTTTTTGAACTAGATCAGGGTGTCCTAGGAAACACAGCTACAAAAAGAAATTTAACAAGAAAGATGACACATGCGCAGGATGTGGTAAATGCACAGAAACAACCATATCATACTTGAATGCAATGGTATCCATCCGGAAGTAGATGCAGGCGCAGTCACGCTTCCTGAAGCTCTGGGGTTTAGATAGCAGTGGCCGGGTGAATGAGCCTGCGGTGGAAGCTAGCAAAACACGATTGGAAGATTGGTGGCTTAAAAGCAGAAAAGTGAATAATGTTAGTAATGTAGAAAAGAAAATTCAATAAATATAATTATGGTATAGTTAACCAATCTAAAATAATAATTAAGATATAGGGAGCAAAAATGACCATGATAGCAACTGCTACATCCCCGTTACAACAGGGACGCTTCTATATTACATCCATTCATCCCACACTGTCATGTACTGATTTTAAAATGCACTCCTCTAACGTTCTAATGGATTATATTGTAGTAACGTCTGAATGTAATAATAGCATAGGCATTTCTCTAATGATATATTATTCCAGAGGACTATCCCCGTAATTTATCAAGGGACTATATATTCTTCTACGTAGTCAGCTGATTCATTTTGGGTCTGTAGCTCTGGCTGCATAGCCACAAAAGCTTCTCCGGGAATATAGTCATAAACACCAAAGTTGTTTGCACCAAGACGTGTCGGTCTTGAGCACTCTTCTCTATTCATAGCGCGCAGACCAGAAACTGGGTGCCTGCGGAGTGCTCTTAGCGATGTCCGCGAGAATGCATCATGCTCCGTCGCGCGCGCCACGTAATTTTCCGTACCACGTCTCGGCTGGAGCTACGGAGGTGATACAAGTTGAGCAGTGGCTCGGAAAGATCTAAGACAGGTGTGCCATAGCACTATCGGACATCGCAAGGTACCCACAGCAGCCACGCGATTTTTTAACTTTTGGAGACGTTGGCAAATACACTAGAGACATGCACGAAGGCTGTGCTCTCAGCACGGAAACACTGAATTTACTCGAATGTCTAATGTCCTTCAAATACCGGGAGTTATTCAGATAGGGGTTCACCTTCTTGAAAGCCCATGAATCGGTGCAAGTTATATATATATGACACGGACACGGGATCGAATCCCTGCCTCGGCGGCAGCTTTTCGATGAAGGCAAAAAGCAAGACGCCCGCGTGCTGTGCGATGTCACTGCACGTTAAAGAAGCCCAGGTGGTCGAAATTTCCGGAGTCCTCCACTACGGCGTCTCTCATAGCCTGAGTTTCTTGAGGACGTTAAACCCCACAAAACCAACAACACATATATATATATAATGTAAACAAGACAAATAACAGAAAACGCTGCGGCATCGCCGTCACCATCGCTTGTCTCCGGCGCCCATCTCTCGCGGTGAAGCTGTGAACTGCGCCTGGCAATTCGACCCTACTGTGCCCGAATTACTGACAGCGCTAGACGTTCAATCCATCTATTAAATCCACATTTCACTTGGTGGAGGTCAGTCTGAGGTTCCCTGTACCCATCTCGCCCTGGAACTTCGCAGCAGAACGTTGACTACCTCAATGACGGAGCCGACTTCATTGCACCTACCTCCGCCCGTCACCTGCACAGGTGCGCTTCGTCAACGGGACCCCGCTACCTTCAGTGGAAGCAGTGATGATGACGTCGACGATTGGCTGACCACTTACGAACGGGTCAGCCGTCACAATAACTGGGACGACAAACGTAAGCTCAATAATGTCATCTTTTAATTGAGCGACATCGCTAATCTGTGGTTTCGAAACCACGAGTCTCACTTTACCACCTGGGCGAATTTCAAGACCAAATTGTCTGATTACTTTGGCCGCCCCGCCGTCCGAAAACTCCGCGCGGAACAGCGTCTTCGGTCGCGACTGCAGCTGCCGGGTGAAACATTCACCATTTGCACTCAGGACATTGTTGATCTGTGTCGTCGCGTTGACCCGACCATGACCGAGGCCGTTAAGATACGACATGTGCTCACAGGAATTGATGACAGCGCTTTCAACATGCTCAAAGCGAGAAGCCCCACTACGGTCAAGGAAATCTACGACCTCTGTCAAAGCTACGACGAGCTCCGGAAGGAGGGTGTTTTGATCCGCCAGCCTCATGCATCATTCGCTGGACTAGCCGCGGAGAGGGAGTTATCTAGCCTCTCTGAAGACATCAAGACTTTTGTACGCCAGGAGGTCGCGCCACAACTGTCTCTGCAGCCATATGTTAAAGAGTCGTCACCAACTGGCCTTGTTCCGGAGCTTCGCCGTGCAATCCTGCAGCATGTGTCTGAAGTCGTCCCTAATCCTGTTCCTCAATCAGCTCCGGTCGCACCCTCAATGCCGTTACCCACGCCCACAATTTCACCGTCCGGCGTTGCGCCATTGAGCTACGCTCCAGCATTCGCACCGGCTCCTCCTCAAGTATTGCGTCGCACGTATGCCGAAGTCACTTCAAGTCCACCTCCTGAGCCAGCATATGCCTATGCTTCACCCCCCATGCGGTCGGCACCAACAGCTTTTGCTCCCCCTTTGCTTCAGACATGATCTCCATGGCACACTTCAGACAACAGGCCTATTTCCTACCACTGCGGCATCCCTGGGCACACTACACGCTACTGCCGGCGCCGAATAAATATGGCCTTTGCTGCACAGCCTGCGCCACCTTATTTGGCCCCCCAGTTCCCACTCCCATTGGGTCCTCCAACAGCACCCCTGATCCTCCGGACTTCCTCCCTCGTCGTTCGCCATCACCACGTCGCCGCTCCATTTCGCCCATGCGCCGACGACCTGCTACCCAGCCGGAAAACTTACCGCCGCAGTTCGCGAGGCACGAACTGCGTATTCGACAGAATTTCAAAGCCCTCGTCTTAATCCCGCAAATCTTATTCCTGTCATCGTTGAAGGTGTTCATACTCTTGCGCTCGTCGACACCGGTGCCGCTGTATCAGTTATCAGCCAAAAACTCTGCCGCTCCATCCGAAAGGTGACTACGCCCATCGAGGGACTATCGCTTCGTAACGCATCCGCGCAAAGTATACTGCCGACAGCGATCTGCACTGCTCGCGTCGTCATTGCTGCAGCCTTGTACATCATCGAATTTGTCGTTCTCCCCACATGTTCTCGTGACGACATTCTCGGCTGGGATTTCCTGTCCCAGCATCATGCTATAATTGACTGCGCCAGTCCTCAAGTAGAGCTCATTGAATCAAGTGATGCACCGTCTGATGCCCTGCTCCACGAGCCGCATCCTCGTTTTGCGGCCAAACTCCTCGTACCTCATGACATAACCACCCCACCCGTTAGCGCTGTTCTGGGTCCCCACTGCCTCTTTTACTACCGCCGCGACAATCCTCTTTGTACCCTTTAACGTTGTCTGTCGCCGCCGCCACTTACCGCTGCCGTTTGCCGTCCTTGGCATGAACAACGGCGCTAGCACACTTCTGGTAGCCAATTCTCTTGCGTCTCCCGCTATATTGATCGAAGGGGAGTGCCTTGGCCGCATCGAACCCGTGGACCTTCTGTTCGCCTTTGATGATGAGTCATTCCCTGTTTGCCAAGTTGACGCCTTGACCCCAACTTTGTGGCTTCCGATCCGCTACAGCGGGACCTTTTTGACCATTCTGTGGACAGCGCTCTAGAGCCGCGCCACCGCGAGCAACTTCTTGACCTTCTACACCAATTCCGCGCCTCCTTCGACATCCCGCGATCTTCCTTGGGCCGCACGACGACCGTTTCCCACCTCATCGACACTGGCGCTCATCCACCTCTCCATCAACGGCCGTATCGTGTGTCCCCGACTGAGCGCCGTGTTATTGCCCAACAAATCGATGACATGCTGCAACGCGGAGTAATTAGAGAATCCTGTAGCCCATGGCCTTCCCCTGTGGTCCCAGTTAAAAAGAAGGATGGCACCATACGACTTTGGGTTGATCATCGCCGCCTCAACAAAATTACTCGTCGTCATGTGAACCCCCTCCCACGAATCGACGATGCCCTAGACTGCTAGCAAGCCGCAGAATTCTTTTCCTCACTCGATTTATGCTCAGGGTATTGGCAGGTGCCCATGGCAGAGGCGGATCGTGCTAAGACTGCCTTTATTACTCCAGACGGACTATACGAATTTAATGTTATGCCTTTCGGACTCTGTAATGCCCCAGCCACATTTCAAAGAAGGATGGACATTGTACTGCGCGGCCTGAAATGGAACATCTGTTTATGCTACCTCGATGATATCGTCGCCTTTTCAACCGACATCCCGACCCACCTGACTCGACTTCGCCAGGTCTTCACCTGCCTAACCCGCGCCGGTCTTCAACTGAACCTCGAAAAGTGCCGTTTCGGTGCCCGCCAGCTCACAATACTCGGACATGCTGTGTGTAAAGATGGAGTTCTGCCTGATCCTGAGAAGCTGCGCGCCGTCGCTGACTTTCCGAAACCGACCACTTTGAAACAACTGCGAAGTTTCGTGGGCCTCTGCTCGTACTTTCGTCGTTTTGTTCAGAATTTCGCAATCATCATAGCCCCCCTTACACAACTCTTGAAAGGCACCCCTAACCTTTAATCTTGGTCGCCAGCATGCGATGATGCATTCGCGACACTGTGCAATGTTCTGACGTCACCACCAATCCTTCAGCATTACGACCCTACACTGTACCTACAGAACTTCACACCGATGCCAGTGGTGTCGGCCTCGGTGCCGTCCTCGCCCAGCGCAAGCCTGGTTTCTCCGAATACATTGTCGCCTACCCAAGCCGTGCTCTTACCAAAGCCGAGTCCAACTACTCCGTTACCGAAAAGGAGTGCTTAGCAATCGTGTGGGCTGTAACGAAGTTCCACCCTTACTTATACGGCCACTTCTTCGAGGTAGCTACAGATTATCACGCTCTCTGCTGGCTCGCGTCTCTCAAGGATCCGTCTGGCCGTCTCGGGAGCTGGGCTCTCAGACTTCAGGAATACGACATCCGTGTAGTGTACCGCTCTGGCCGCAAGCACTCTGACGCCAACGCTCTTTCTCGGTCACCGATGCGCTCGCCTAACTCATCGTCCCCTCCTCAAGCATCCTTGTCAGCACTCACCATTGAGGATATGCCTTTCGAGCAACGACAAGATCCTTGGGTTTCTAACCTGCTAGATATCGTTGGCACTACTTCAGCGGCTACGTATCCTCGGGCACTTCGCCGACAGGCCTCCCATTTCACAATTCGGGACGGCCTTCTCTACCGAAGGAACTACAACTCAGACGGCAGAACGTGGCTTCTTGTCATGCCGCGCCACCTCCGCTCCGAGGTTTGTGTCCACCATCACACTGACCCGCAAAGCGCTCATGCCGGCGTCCTGAAAACCTATGATCGAATTCTTCAGAGGTACTACTGACGGGCAATGTACAATTTCGTACGGCGCTACATTCGCTCTTGTACCGCCTGTCAACAACGCAAGATTCCTCGCCACCCCGCCGGCCCTCTCCAGCCTTTACCGTGTCCAGCTAGCCCGTTTGATCGCGTGGGAAAAGAATCTTTATGGTCCGCTACCATGCAGTGCCGCTGGTAATCGATGGGTCACCGTCGCAGTCGATCACCTGACCCGTTACGCCGAGACTGCTGCACTTCCCGCGGCGACAGCCCGAGAGGTAGCCCATTTTCTTCTGCACCACTTCATTCTTCGTCACGGCGCCCCTCGCGAGCTACTGAGTGATAGAGGTCGTGTCTTTCCGAAGTAGTTCAAGAGTTCCTGTCGTCTTGCAAATCGATACATCGGGCTACGACTGCGTACCACCCGCAAACAAACGGCCTTACGGAACGCTTCAACCATACGCTCGGGGACATGCTCGCAATGTATGTTACATCTGAATCTAGAAGCTCCAACTGGGACCAGGTACTGCCATTCGTAACGTTCGCGTACAACACTGCCACACAAGCAACAACTGGGTTTTCGCCCTTCTTTCTCTTATACGGCCGTGAACCACCTTGTACTCTGGACACAATTTTGCCATACCATGCAGATATCTCTGAGTACAGTGCTTTGTCAGATATTGTACAGAAAGCCGAAGAATGCCGTCAGCTAGCTGGCACGTTTACCTCAAACACTCAAGGCTATCGCAAAAATCAGCATGATAGGGATACCCCTGCTCCCACGTTCCTGGCCGACAGCTTCGTTTGGCTATGCGTTACTGCCACCAACAAACTAGAAACCAAATACCACGGACCTTATCGCGTCTTGGAACGCACATCCCCTGTGAACTACGTCATCGAGCCAGTCACCCCTTCTTCCGACCACCGCCGTCGCGGCCGCGAGGTTGTCCACGTTAGCCGCCTCAAGCCATATTACAACCCTCTGGTCGTCTCTCCTCCCTGAGTCGCCAGGATGGCGACTTCTTCACGTGGGGGAAATGTAAAGAAGACAAATAACAGAAAACGCGGCGGCATCAACATCACCATCGCTTGTCTCCGGCGCCCATCTCTCGCGCTGAAGCTGTGCCCTGCGGCTGGCAATTCGCCCCTGCTGTGCCCGAATTACTGGCAGCGCTAGACTTTCAACCCATCTATTAAATCCACATTTCAATATATATCTGTAAATATATATATATATATTGTTAAGGCTTATTTACAAAGTGGTTCTGCCCCTTAGCCTGATGTGCTAACCAAGATATATAAGTGAGCTTCCTCTTCTTCTACTTCTTATCCGGAAAGCCTCTTTTTGCACTTCCTTGTTCTCTTCCGTTCGAATGTCTGACATTTCCCCCTTCGCAGACAAAGCCCCTGGGCTGTCAGTCAGAGTCCCGAGCAAGAGTGGCAGCGCTTCATTCTTGCGACATGAACTACCTGTGTTTTCCGAGAGGGGCGACCTTGGGAACATTGGCGAGACACGACGTAGTTCAACTCATTGATGCGTTTGAGCACAATAAATGGGCCTGTGTAGTGCGACAACAGCTTCTGGGACAAACCCCGCTTGCGGAGAGGTGTCCAGAGCCACACTAAGTCGCCGCGAAGGTAGGAGACATCCTGATGCCGACGATCGTAGCGCTGCTTATAGCGGTCCTGCGAGGCCGGAGTGTGTAATCGGGCGACCCGACGAGCCTCTTCAGCGCGGCAGAGGGTGCTCTAAACAGACGGCTCGGTGTCGAGAGAGAGCGGCAAAATTGTGTCAAGAGAACGTCGAGGCGGACGGGCGTAGAGGAGGAAAAATGGACTATAGGAAGTTTTCTAATGCTTCGAGGTGTTATAGGCGTAAGTAATGAAAGGAAGCACGTCATCCCAGTTCTTGTGCCGCGAGTCAACATACATTGCAAGCATGTTCGTCAGTGTTCGGTTTGTACGTTTGACGAGGCCATTTGTCTGGGGATGGTGCGGCGTAGAGTGACGCAACTGGCAAGTACAACAGCGCAGAAGCTGCTCCACAACATCTACCATAAACTGGCGGCCTCGGTCACTGATAATTACACGAGGAGGCCCATGACGGAGGACGACAGCGTGGAGAAGAAAGAACAAGACGTCAGCGGCTGTGGCGGAAGGGATGGCGGCAGTTTCACAGTAACGCGTGAGATGATCAACGCACACGATGACCCAGCGATTGCCTTTGGACGAGCGGGGAAACGGGCCTATGAGGTCAACACGCACTTGCTCATATGGTGCGGTCGGTGGTGTCACCGGATGTAAGTGGCCCGGCGGAGAAGTCGTGGGGAGCTTGAACCGCTGGCACTGCACGCATGAGTTAACGTAACGCTGAGTCGTTCGACGCATATTTGGCTAGTAGAAACGTTCCTTAATGCGCGTAAGAGTCCTGGCAAACCCCAAGTGCACAGCTGTAACGTCATCGTGCATAGACTGTAGAACAAAGGAGTAGAGGCTAGCCGGAACGACTAGCAGAAAGCGTGCACCGCCAGACGAGTAATTGTTTCGATACAGCAAACCATCGCGAACGCAGAAAGGGTTCGCAGATGCCGGATCACGAACTTTTTCAAAAAGTGATACCAAGTCTTGATCTTTTCGTTGTTCTCGCTGGAAAGTGGCAGGATCCGGAAATTGTACGGAAACGGCGGCAAGATAGTCGTCAAAGTTGTCATCGCAGAGGGTAGTTGCGAGAGGCAGCCGCGAGAGGCAGTCAGCGTCAGCGTGTTGGCGGCCACGTTTGTACGACAGCTGACAGCTTCAATCTTCTGTGGGTCAGGCCTAACACCGTCTTTGTCAACCAAATGCCCAAGCACAACGATCTGGCGTTCACCGAAGCGAGTTCAGCACGAGACCCGGTTTCTCCATGCAGTTAAGGACCACAGCTAAACGGCTGTTACGCTCGGTGAAGGTCTTCCCGAAAATCACTACGTCATCTAGGTAACACATGCAAATTTGCCACTTCAGTCCATGCAAGAGTGTCCATAAATGTTCCAAAGGTAGCCGGAGCGTTGCATAGGCCAAAATGCATCACGTTAAATTCATATAACCCATCGGGAGTCACGAATGCCGTCTTCCCCTTGTCTTTCGGATGCATCGGTATCTGCCAGTATCCGGACCGTAAATCAACAGATGAAAAGTCGGAAGCTGAATAGAGGCAGTCAATGGCATCATCAACACGCGGGAGCGGGTAAACATCCTTCTTGGTGACAGTATTGAGGCGGCGATAGTCGACACAAAATCGCCAGGTGCCATCTTTCTTTTTCACGAGAATCACAGGGGCGGCCCATGGGCTAGATGATTCCTGAATGATTCCTCTTTGCATCATATCACGGACCTATTCGTCAATTATCTTACGTTCTGAAGGTGAAACACGGTATGCTGTCTGTCTAATCGGGTGTGCAGATCCAGTGTCGATGGGTGCGGGAAGGCGGAATCAGTGGTGGTTGATCTCGAGCAAAGTCGAACACGTCCGCATGTTTTATAGGAACCTCCATCAATATTCGGCGCTCATTGGTGGGTAGCGATTCATTTATCATAGACTGAAACTGGCAATCAGCATGATCAAGACGTCTAGTTGAACGAGCAACGCCATCACTGAACGCGGCGATGTGCATAGAAAGGCGTTCTTCAAAGTCGGCGAGTTTCAAAACACGCGTTAATACGGCAGGTTTATTGGTATGGTTGACAGTCCAAAGTGTGGCACGGCCCTCGTTCGCTCGAACAACGCTGCGGCGCACCAACACACTCTTCTTGGCACCGGAAAGGGAAGCGGGTTCCACCAGAGCGTCGAAGGCATTGGGAACCGCACCCGAAGACACAACTGGGACGAAGATGGCGGACAACGCCGGAACGACGGTATCCTCGAAGACAGAAAACACTTGGACCGCCCGCGGCGACCCTTTATGAGGGCCGATCGAAGGCTGGGGCTTATTGATATCTCGCCACTGTTGAAGTCGAGAGTTGCGCCACACTGCTGTAAAAAGTCAACTCCTAGAATAACGTCGTGCGTAGAGCGAGGGAGCACCGTAAATTCAGTTCTAAACTCGTGTCCAGCCATCGCTACATTTACATAACAAATACGAAGCGGAAGCAACGATTCTCCCCCTACACCTCGATATATGACAGTTCTATCTCAGCCAAACATCATTTTGCGGCCGAGACGGTTCTTAAAATCTAAGCTCATCACGGAATCTAGCACCCGTATCCACTAAGGCCATAACACAAACACCATCCACTAACATTTGCAAGCGGTTCTTCAGCATAACCACCGGTAGAGGAATTGGTGTAATAGGGGAGAGCTGTGAGGAGAGGACCTTGCAACGACGAGCCCAGCGTACTTCTTCTTTGTCTTCGTCGCACAACGCACTGGTGCATGTCGATGGCTGAAGTGCTGACTATCACAGTACATTGGCAATATCGATGACCTGGCGACCGCACCTCCATCGGCCGCACACGCTAGTTTCCCGGTGGCGTAGAAGAACGGCGGGGAGAAGGCGATTATCGGGAGCGGCGGGCAGGAGTCACGCTGCGATCAGAAACTGGTGAGTCGTTGCGTGGTGTTACGTAGCGGTAGGAGCCCGAAGGAGGGGGATAGGCCGGGTCACGGACTTCTGGACTCACGGTAGAACGGCTATTCCACCATTGGCGCTGGTAGCGTGGTGGCGGCTTCCGGCGGCGGCAGAATGTGGATATGTGGCCAAGCATACCACAGCGGTAACAGACGGGTGGTTCACGAGCACGGTTCAAAGAATAGTCCTCGGTAACAGGATCGAAGCGATCAGCAAAGTCCAGCCGCTGGGGTTGTTGCGGAGGAGGTGGCGCCCTGTAGTGGGTACGAGCTGGGGGAGCAGGGCCATATGAGTCGTTTCGGTGGTCACGGACGGGAGGAGGAGCGGTAGAACGCCAAGATGAGCGCTGGATGGGAGCTGCCTGCAGGGAGCAGCTATCACAAGGGGATTGCACTGCGGTTCACATCTTGATGGCAGGAGAGCTCATCACGGACAATTTGGCGAATCATGTCGGCCAAATGCGGAGGCTCATGTGGACGCTCGTGAGAATCCACGATTGCAACAGTGGTCACGTTAGGCAGACGGCCGAATTTTGGGATTATGCTACGCAGCTTTAAAGTTTCGTACGTACGACAGTGCTTGATCACGGCCGTGGGAGAGTCTAAGTTTTCTTTTGTAATTAAAAAGTTATATACGTCCACCGTGATGTCCTTTAAGAGGTGGCCAACTCTGTCTTCATCAGACATGCTCGGATTCACCACTTTGCAGAGTTTTAGGACCTCTTCTATGTACATTGTGCATGTTTCACCAGGCCCTTGGGCTCGCTGGAATAAAGTCTGCTCAGCGCATTTCCGTTTTGCCGCGGTATCCCCGAAATAATTTCGAATCTCCTCTTCAAAACGCTCCCAGCTCGTTAAGGACGGTTCATGGTTCTCCAACCATGTCAGGGCTGTAGAGTCCAAGAAAAAAACAACATTTGTCAGCATTACAGTGGCATTCCAGTGATTGTACTTGCTCACCCGTTGGTAATTGGTGAGCCAGTCGTCCACGTCTTCGCCAGCCTTGCCAGAAAAGGTCCGCAGCTCACGGTAAAGCTGCCATGCGGGTGCCGCTGGACCTGGCTGCCGTGCATCGCCGTCTTGAAATATTGTGGGTGTCAAAGGGGGGAGCCCAACGAGTCGTCGGCTCGAACAAGCTAGAGAGGAATCCGTGGTGATCTTTCAGCACCTTCCACCACACTGTTAAAGGGACACTAAAGACAGCCAAAGATGGTATGAAAATCTAATAAAATACATTTGGTGACACTGTCGTCGCATATCCGGCAGCAAAAAATCGAATAATTGCTGAGATTATTGCGATAAAAAGTTGTGGTTTTTCTTGTTCCCGCCGGTCGAATTCAAACTCTGCCCTCCGACTACGTAGTCGGAGTTGAGTGACGCACACAATGACGTAAGCGGAGACTCCGTGATAGCTAGCGAGCCGGCGCGGCCCGCGGCGTCGCATCCCTCAAGGGCCAACATGATGGCAACAGCGTACTCGCAATGACGGCCTCAGCCGAAATAAATAAAACGATGAAGAGAGTAATTTACCGAGCGATGGGCCCACAAAGAAAGAAAAAAAACATAGAGCGCTTGTAATGCACAATTCTTTACATGTTTGTCAAGCTTTTGAGCTCCTTCTTGCACTGTGTATAAACAAACCGAGCCCTCGGTCATTCGAACGCTTCCTGACATGTTTACATACAAATAAGATTTAGTTACCAGCAAAATAGTGTCCTCGCTGCTGCGATTGTCAGTTTTGAAGCTTCGTCGTACTTTTTTCCTTCAAGGTTTGTGCTACAGCTCCGTGTTCAGCGAAAATTACGTCCACGGTAGCAGAACATGACCGAAGTGCCGGCGCCACTACATTTGCCAGCGTTGTGAAATTCCACATGTTAAAATGGATCCAGTGCACAATATAGTGCGCATAGGCATCCAGAACAGTAGTTGCAAGACGTCAGAGCAGGCAGCATGCGCCGATGATCAAGAAGTTGTAATTTTTAGACCGGCAGCAGAAACACTTTATTGTAAATGGGGCCATGACATAAAAACTACAAATATTTCCAAAGGCGCCTATTGCAGAGTGTAATAGCCAAATTAGTCGGACCGCACCAAACGTGCGGCATAAGAGGTCGCAGCATCGCCACAAATATACATGTGGCACGAACCGTACTGGAATGTGTAGACACGCTTGGATGTCAGGTTGCCATGATTCAGCTGGATTTGGAAAAAGCGCTCGATCGCGTATCACACGACATCCTTTTCTCCATTCTAGACCATTGTAACCTGGGCTCGGTAATCGTGGAGGGAGTGAGAATGGCGTACGCAAACTGCTCGACGCGTATTATAGTGAATGGCGATCTCACTGACAGTCTCGCAGTGCGTTCTTCGGTGAGGCAAGGATGCCCACTCTCTCCTCTGTTTTTTGCAGCCTATCTCGAGCCATTATGCTTGGCCATTCTCAATAATGAATTCATCTCGGGTTTCAAGCTTCAGTCGGCGCATATGAAGCTACTTGCATACGCGGACGACATTGCAGTATTTTGTAAAAACAGAGAGAGCATTTGTGAAGTTGTTAACGTTGTTGAAAGGTTTTGTGACCAGACTGGATGTCGGGTTAACTGGGAAAAAAGCTCCGGATTTTGGCACGGCTTATGGGATGCTGAACCGGCTTCTTTCTCCCGATTGCAATGGTCTTCCGTGCCAATGTAGTATCTGGGTGTGCCCCTACAATGTTATCGCGATCCTAGCTTACATTGGAAGGAAGAAACAAATAGAGTGCGAGAGAAAGCGGAAGCATGGCAGGGAAGGCAACTGTCAATCTTTTCACGCGCGTTCATCTGCAATGCTTTTTTGATTTCAAAGATATGGTATGTAATGAATATTCTATGTGCGTCACGAACTGCCATTCAAAAAATTCATCGTGTGTTCGCGGTTTTTCTTTGGACTTCGACCTCGGAAAAGACGAGGCGAACGAATTTATTTTTTTCTTTAAAAAGCGGAGGAGTCGGTTTGATTCATTTGTTTCTGTGCCAAGTGGTATCACGCTTTTTTTTTTCTTCGCGACCAAAATGACACCTTTTTAAGAACAATCATGCAAGTGCGGCTGCAAAGGCTGTTACCCGGATTTGTTGTCTCCTCAAGTGAAAACATGCGCGGTGCTGTCACAGGATATTTGCGCGAGGTAGTTCTCTCTTACAAGTTGTTATAAGTGCGTTTTTCCCGTGAATATTTCTACAATGTTGGCAAGAAAAAGCTGTATAAGGACCTAGTGGAAATCATGCTGCCGGCACCTTTGTATCGGGATCCTTACTGTGGAGGCCCAGGGCAGGATATTTTAAAACGAGTGAAGAGCATGCCAGATCGACCGGCTGTCAAAACGTTCTTTTTTAATTTGGACTCGAACACTCTACCCGTCAAAACCTGGCTTCACGAAAAAGGAATCTATGTCCCTTGGACGACAAACTGCCAGCTTTGCAAGAAGCCAGAGACAATTGAACACATATTCTTAGACTGCTGGGATGCAGTATTTCATTGGGACGTGCTACAAAGAACAATTAAAAAAGAGCTGACACTAAACCCTTATGGCATCCGGTTTTTACCGGTGGAGAACGAAGACGTACCCTATGATTTAATAATGCTTCTGGGCCTCCACAGCTTGTGGAAAACACGAATGCAAGTAAGGCATGAAGATAATAACATTCGCAGTGTACGTGAAAATTTTGTTGAAAGTGCTGTTTATCTACGGGAATGTATCTGCGCGCTCCCCGACCCACCACAGTGGGCAGAAGTTCTGGATGACCTGGTAAAATTGAAGAACTTTTAACCTCGCACCGGTCAGCTCTAGGGCAGCTGAAGTGTTTTATTAAGTGTGACCATTTGTTGTTCATGTATACTTCGGAAGTAAAAAATAAAAAAAAAGCGCGGCGCTGCCGAGCGGTTATCGCCGAACGTTACGGAGCAAGCAGTAGGGAGTTCGAGTCTTACCGCTACTGGCGTTTTTTTTTTTTTACAAATCGATTTTTTTAACCTTTTGTAATGTATTTCTGGTTCTTCGTTATTTTTAGTTTTTACTTTTTTACCCGAGGCCCTTTTTTCGCCGGGCGACGAGCGCAATATATCGACGCTCTCCTTGGTATGAGCGGCAAGTATGCCCCTTTTGTTTACGACGCCTGCAAATAGCACGTTGAAGGTCTTGTTGACGCAGTATATGTTGTTCAGATGTGCCATGATTTAGGGAAAAATTGAATGATTATGCGTTTTTCCTTCGGTACTTAGCATATGTATGCTTTTCGTGGCGTACGTAGCTGCAGTCAAGCGGTCAGGTCGCAGTCGAAGCGGCAACGGCGGCGATATGTTGGCGCAGAAGTGAACGAAGGAGCGTGTCGGCGGTAGCGGATTTCGCTCGCTCGTGCCTCCGAATGCTCAAATGGGAACCATCAAGGCGCATCTGCTGCTCCAAGCTCGTAATTCAGGCGCTGCAGGTTCAAACAAACTATCCGAGTGCGCACGAAATGCCTGAGCCGAAACATAATCAAAACTGAAGTGGGCGCCTGTAGCGCCTCCAAGTATACTTTGTATTTGCCTTGCAACGTTTACGTTGTCTTTTCGCCGTCCTTTACGTATGATAAAAGCGTGTTATCATGTTTGAGAAAAAACGTACTACCGCATTCAAACATGCAACGTAATTCGCATTTCTCAGCCTCCGGGATCCCTAGCGCGTCACGTGATTTGTAGTTGCGAGCCTCGGCCGTTTGGCTGTGGCGGCGATACCTGTATTTCTGTTATTCTTCTTTACTACCTTATAACAGCTCTGTTTTCAGTAAGAGTGGTCTTTTTGTAATCAGGAACTGGCATTCTATCGATGCAAACCCACTTCCTTTCTCGCTTTAGTGTCCCTTTAAGGTTTATTTAGAAAGTGGTTCTGCCCCTTAGCCTGATGTGCTAACCAAGCTATAGTGAGCTTCCTGTTCTTCCACTTCTTATCCGGAGAGCCTCTTTTTGCACTTCCTTTTTCTCTTCTGTTCGCATGCCTGACAATATATATATATATATATATATTGTAAGATAATATATGCCCTCTGTCGCAGACTCAAAAAAGTAATGACGCCGCTTCCTCCCGTTTCTGTTCGCACCAACAGTGCTCAGGACATTTGACCCTTAGCCGCCTGCACCGCCGCTGATCACACGACGTCATCCTTGGTTGGGACTTCCCCTCCAATCATCACGCCATAATAGACTGCGGCCGTGCTCAACTCTAGTTATCACCCCTCAATGACAATTCTTTCGGCGTATCCGGTCCTTCTGCCGCTACCATGCATGTCGCAGAGCACACCGACGTTCCGCCTTTCTCCTCAGTAGTTGTGTCTCTTTCTCGTGCTGCTATTTCCGACGCACCTGTTATCTACACACCCTCGTTCCTATGCACTGACCAAAAATCCGTGTTGCTGCCCCATGCTGTGCTCACAATGTTTCGTAGCTCAAGTTCTATTTATGTTTGTAACCCCTGCCCTGCCCTATCACTTTGCTCCGTGGCCAGTCGCTGGGTAGTAGCGTTGCTTCGCTCGATTCCACTGCCACGTATCCCTTCGACGATACCACCACAGGCCTTCACATCAGCGCCATAACGCATCTTTCTGTTGCCACTTCGTCTTCCCTCGAAGTTTTCAACCGGTCCCTCGACGCTGGCCTGACGCCTGTACAACGAGCCCAGTTGTCCCCTTCCTAGAACATTTCACGGCTTCGTTCGACTCGCAGCAACCTTTATTAGAACGCACAACTACCGTTACCCACCGTATTGATACCGGCACCCATGCCCCTTTGCGCCAGCGTCCGTACCGTGTCTCAGCCGTTGAATGCCGCATCATTGACAAACAGGTGACCGACATGCTCCAGCGCAACGTGATCCAACCTTCGCACAGCCGTTGGGCGTCTCCGGTCGTCCTGGTAAAAAAAAAGACGGTTCCATTCGATTCTGTATAGACTATACCGCCTATTGAACAAGATCACTAGCAAGGACGTTTACCCACTACCTTGTGTCGACGACGCCCTTGACTGCCTGCAGGAAGGTGAGTTCTTTTCTTCATTACGCCTGCATCCCGGTTACTGACAGGTGCCGATGGAACAGGCCGATCGGCCAAAAACCGCTTCCGTCACATATGATCGGCTCTATGAATTTAATATCACGCCATTCGGACTGTTCAATGCCCCTGCCACATTCGAACGCATGATGGACAACCTACGCAGAGGGCTAAAATGGCACACTTGCGTTTGTTACCTGGATCATCTTTTCCCCTGATTTTTCATCTCACCTGCAGCGCCTTGAGACAGTTCTCCTATGCCTGACCGATGCTGGACTCCATTTAAATTTAAAGAAGTGCCATTTCGAAGCACGCCAGGTAATCATTCTCGGACATGTCGTCTCCAAGGATGGCATTCTTCCCGATCCGGCAAAATTATGGCTGCGGCAGTTTCCTAAGCCCACTACTGTAAAAGAACTCCGCAGCTTCGTCGGGCTCTGCTCTTACTTCCGCCGCTTCGTTCGCAATTTCGCCACAATCGTCGACCTTCTGAACAAGCTTCTGTGCAGCCACGATCTTTCAGCCTGGTCTCCACACTGTAATGAAGCCTTCGCGAAACTCCGCCACCTTCTGACGACTCTGCCAATCCTTCGTCATTTCGACTCTTCTTCTCCCACAAAAATCCATACTGATGCCAGCGGCGTCGGCCTCGGCACAGTACTGGCTCAGCGGAAGTCTGGCTTTGATGAATATGTTGTCGCTTACGCCAGCCGGACCCTGACGAAAGCTGAAGCAAACTATTCCGTCACCGCGAAAGAGTGTCTGGCTATCCTCTAGGCAATAGCCAAATTTCGCCCCTCCTTGTATGGCCGTTCTTTTGATGTCGTCACCGATCATCACTCCCTCTGCTGGCTCTCTTTGAAAGATCCTTTCGGTCGACTTGCCCGTTGGGCTCTGAGGCTCCAAGAATACGACATTAATGCTGTATATCGCTCTGGCCGTAAACATGCCGATGCTAATACCCTCTCACGTTCTCCCTTGCCGTCTGGAGCCACTCCTGTTATATCCGTCCGAAATCCCATGCCAACTGACATGACATCCGAGCAACGCAAAGACGCATGGATCGCTTCACTCCTGGATTTTTTATCTGGCCGCTCGTCACGACCTCCGTGCCGCACTTTCCTTCGCCAGTCTCACCATTTCGCCATCAGAGACGAGCTCCTTTACCGTAGGAATTGCCTTCCGGATGGTCGGAAGTGGCTTCTTGTCATTCCGAGCCATCTGCGCTCTGTGATTTGCTCCCACTGCCACGATGATCCCGAGTGTGCCCACTCCGGCTTATTGAAAACCTTCACTCGCCTGCGACAGCGGTGCTATTGGCGTGGGATGTATCGTTATGTTCGGTGGTTCGTCCAGTCCTGCCCAAAGTGTCTGCGCCGAAAGCACCCACCTTGCCCGCTGGCCGCACCTCTTGAGCCGCTAACGTGCCCAGCGCAGCCATTGAGCGCGTTGGAATTGACCTGTACGGCCCGCTTCCTAGCACATCAACAGGCAATCGCTGGATCATCGTTGCAATTGATTATCTCACACGCTACACCGAAACGGCGCATTTACCATCTGGTACAGCCCAAGACATTGCCTCCTTCATCTTCCATTATATCATTCTTCGTCACGGGGCTCCCAAGGAATTGCTGACTGGCATTTGTAAGCTGTCCTCAGAGAATGCAAAATCGTTCACCGCGCCACCTCTGCGTACCATCCGCAAACAAATGAAATTGTTGAGCGTTTCAACCGCACCATGGGCGATATTCTGGCAATGTATATTGCTTCCGACTACTCCAACTGGGACCGCGTTCTTCCATTCGTCACCTTTGCTTATAACTCTGCCACTCAAGAAACTACCGGGTTCTCGCCATACTTCCTCCTGTACGGCCGTGAGCACTCTTGTACAACGGACACCATTCTCCCATACTGACCGGATTCTTGCGAATTCACGACTGTTTCACAAGCTGCAACTTATGCTGAAGAATGCCGCCAGCTTGCCCGGTCCTTCATTTTTCCCGCCCAGCAGCAGCAGCAAACCACCCGAGATCAGTCTGCACTTCTTCCTGGTCACTGTACAGACTCGTTGGTCTGGCTATGAGCCCCTTTCTCCAGTCCCGGCATTTGATCAAAACGTTTAAGCACATACCAGGGCCCCTACCGTATTGTCAAGCAAACATCCCCCGTCAACCAGCTCATCGAACCCCTTACGCCATCCACTCACCACCGTCGCCGTGAAATAGTACATAGTTACCGCCTGAAACTTAATATTATCCTGCCATCGTCACATCGCCATAAGCCGCCAGGATGCGCCTTTTCGCCCCGGGGAAGTTGTAAGATAATTATTCTTCTCTGAAATGTTCAGCGCCTGATGCTGAAGAAAGAGGATGACAACCATGTTCCACGCCTAACGGTCACAGAAAGATAACGACGACAAAGCTCGCTTCGACGTTCGACGCTCACGTCTCTGCTGACCTTTGCTGTGTTCTACGACTGATTGCTGAACGGTCTCTGGGCTGTTCACGGTGCAGCGCCCTGTACAAGGACTTTCATTACAATATATATATATATATATATATATATATATATATATATATATATATATATATATATATATATATATATATATTGTGAGGGCAGTGCGCAAACTTTCACCTCTTTCATCTGTATAGATCCATCATCATCGCTGACTGCTGCTCGGAGCGTCACGCGCTGTGTGCCAGCTGGTTCTAGAAAACAACATACTTTTATGCAAGTGCTACCTTAGAAGTGGTGAATGTGCGTTCACTATTCCCCACCTCTCGCTTTAGACCCATCTACTGTTTTCCCTCGAGCTCCATTCAGGCCTTCGCTTTCGTCAAAGGCCCTGTGCTATGGATGAGGGCAACGTTGTTCGCTCACCAACGCCGTCTCTTGCTCCTACTGCGGCTGCCTAAACTCGGACAGTCACCAGCCGCCAGCGCGATCCCCAGATCTTTACCGGCCTTCGCTGTGAAAATGTCGACGACTGGCTCGACAACTACAACAGGGTCAGTACATTTAAACGCCGGCATGGCGCTCACAAACTGCTCAACGTCGTCTTTTACTTGGCTGGCGTCTCCAAAACCTGGTTCCTAAATCATGAGGATGACATCGCTGACTGGCCTACATTCATGGACCAGCTAAAGATAATTTTAGGCACTCCGGCTGGTCATTCATAGGAGGCCAAGAAAAGCTCGAAGCTCGTCTCCAGCAGCCCGACGAGTCCTATATGTCGTATATCGAGGACGTTCTGACCCTTTGTCGCCGTGTCAACGCTTCTACCCCGGAACCTGAGCATGTCGCCACTTAATTAAGGGCATCAACACTGCTGCTTTCAACATATTCGTGGTTCCGAATCCATCTTCAGTGTCTGACATCACATCTACCTGTCAACGTCTGGACCAGGTACAGCCGTGCCGCCTCATGCAAGACTCTAGTGATGGCGGCTCCCTCATAGGTGAAAATTTGCGTTCACTAATACGCACCATTATCCGAGAGGAGTTTTACGGCCTCATCTACCCCACTGCTGTATCTCCAACTCCTCCGCCAGTAACCGTGAATTTGCGCAGCATCATCAAAGATGAACTGACGATTCTCTACCTGCTAAAACTCCCATCGCCTGCCAACCTCCCTTGCGGCTTCCTATCGCCTCCCAACCTCCCTCGCCAAACTATGCCGAGATAACTTCACGCCCACCCGCCCCGACTTGTTCGGCTCCCGTGTGCGGTCACGTCGCTGCCATGGCACCATATCCTACAGGGCCCCGTCCTGTTCCAGCCTGGCGCCCCTCCCGCCCTGTGTGCTACTATTGTGGAATAGGTGGCCACATTGCCCGTGTCTGTCGTCGCAGCCGCCAGCTCGACGAGCAACGGGGTTATGCGCCCTTCGAACGTGGCCGCGTGCGCCAGCCTGATGATTCTACTCTGCCCTTCTCAAATGTTTACCGGCATTCTTCCTCTCCTCCGAATTCCACCGATGTTCCACGGCCCTCGCGCCCTTCCTGACGCCGATCTACTCGCCTTTCCGCCGTACGTCACCGCTTAGTCCTGCCTCACAGAACCAAACCAGTTTTTGGAGGGAAAGCTGCTTCGAGTTCGAAATCTGCAATTCCTTCTGGGCGACCGTCGAATATGTTAGCAGCGATTGTTGAAGTACTGTACGTTGAGGCCCTCATCGACATCGGCGATGCTTATTCTGTCATGCATTTCTCTCTCTGGTTTCACCAGCACAAAGTTCTAACGCCATACATCGGTCCGCCACTTCATGAAGCTAATGAAACTCTTATGAAGCCCACCGGCCGATGCACAGGACGTGTACTCATCGATAACCAGCGCCATCATATCGAATTTATTGTGCTCCCCACGTGCGTTCATCTCATGATCTTGGGGTGGGATATCTTATCGTCGGCGTCCGCCCTCATCTCTTGCCGTGAGCGCCTTATTCATCTTGTGGACCACGATATATTACCGACTTCTGATTGTTCAACACCACGCGTGTTCGCATCAGTTGATTTCGTTCTGCCCTCAGGATGCGAGCAGCTGATCATCGTGGCATTGGACTACCCTCTCGATGGCGAGGCCTTCGTTATGCCCTCTCCTCGGTGGACATCCGACAGCGTGGCTCTTGCCTCGTGCCTAAGCTCCTTCACCCGTGGTTGCGGGGTGGTTGCGGCCCTGAATACAGCTCTACAGCCATTCGTACTGCCCAGAGGTGCCACAGTTGCGTTTATTTTTGACGGCAATCCCATTCCTCTCAACAAACTTTCCTGTGCATCACCGCCTGCTGCCAAGCCTCCATTTCCGACACCCTCTGGGCTCGCAGCCGCCATTAGCCCAGACGAGCAGTCCACAGCTCTGCTAGACATCCTCTTGCGGCACCGAGAATCGTTTGATGTGTGCGCCTCAGCGTTAGGGAAGACCTCCGTCAACTCTCATCGCATTGAGACGGGCGGCTCTGTTATTGTTCGACGACGGCCGTATCGCGCTTCGGGAGCAGACCGCGAACTCATTGCGGAGCAAGTTGCTGACATGCTTGCTCGAAATGTCATGCACGCCTGTCTCATGTCACATGCTCGCCTGTGGTTCTTGATCGAAAAAAAGATGGCTCAGTCAGCACATAACAAGATCACGCGTAAGGAAGTTTTCCCTTTGAATCGTATTGATGACGCATTAAGCTGTCTCCAAGGCACTGAGTATTTCTCCAGTCTCGACCTTCGCTCGGAATACTGGCAAATTCCTATGCACGGTGCAGACAAGGACAAGGCTGCGTTTCTACCCCTGTAATGTCTCTACGAATTTAACGTGATGCCTTTCGGACTCTACAATGCGCCGGCCCAATTTCAGCGCATGATTGATACCGTGCTTCGCGGCATGAAATGGAAAACATGCCTATGTTATCTCGACGACATCACTGTCTTCTCGTCAAACTTCGCTCAGCACTTACAGCGTCTCGAAGTCCTCACGTCCATTGCCCAGGCGGGGCTTCAGCTGAATACCAAGAAATGCCACTTTGCCAGTAAGACCATCAAAGTACTCGGCCATGTCGTCAGTAAGGCAGGAATCCAGCCTAATCCCGAAAAAATTACGACTGTCGTAATTTTCCTCTGCACCAACGTCAGAAAGATCTTGGCAGCTTTGTTGGCTTAGCCTTCTTGTTCCGCCGTTTTACTTTGAAATCTGCAACCACTGCGGCCCGGTTACACAAGCTCGCATCTTCCCAAGTGCTTTACATCTGGTCCATTAAATGTGAAACGCCTTCAAAGCTCTCAAGCAGGCACTCACTTCCACTCCTGTGCTTCGCCATTTTGACGCGGACGCGCCCACCATACTTCACATAGACGCCAGTGGCCACGGTATTGGTGCGATTCTCATGCAACGAAATGCAGTGGCTGAAGAGCAAATTCTCGCATACGCCAGTCGTATGCTTACTGCAGCTGAGCGTGACTATACTATTACCGAGCAAGAGTGTTTCGCCGTTGTTTGGTCGATTCAAAAATTTCTACCTTATTTGTATGGCCGCCACTTCATCATTGTAATAGACCATCACGCACTCAGTAGGCTGTCATCGCTGAAGAACTTATCGGGTCGACTGGGACACTGGGTACAATATCTTGAAGAGTACACCTTCACCATCACCAATATATCTGGGCGAAAACAACTCAATGCTGATGCCCTTTTTCGCTGCCCATTGCTTTCGCACTGACGCGGTTCCACCTATGGCCTCTTATCCCTCCTGCCATCCGAGTCAGCCTTGTGCTGGCCACCTGAATGTTGCAGCCATCGCTATTCGCGATTCCAGCAATCTATGCGGCACCTGGCGGCAAAACCATGCAAACACGCCATAGAGTTCCAGTAGCAGACGCCCCTTGGTCAAGCTATGGAAACCCGCTAGCAAAGCGCTCGTAACATCGCGAAAAAGGACAAAACCAACGGCAAAACGATTCTGCAGCCGTTCCGCAACACAGTGGCACATTGTTTTATGGATTTACTTCGTGATCCAGCGATCGGCGCCAGAGAACGATGCATTTTCAATCTCCGCGGAATACATATTGAAAGTGCCGTCTACATATTGTCTCGTCAGTTTTTGTCGTACGATTGCTTTCCTGGTACCAACTGCCTTCTACTAACCTTCCCAAGGGATGGAACACCTACGGATAAGTACGAGTGAACAACAATGCGTACTACGCAGTTCGACTTCTCGCTTCATGTACAAAATTCGATCGGCGCACGTAATGCCGCGTGCCTCTCTGAAAAGAGGACAAAGAAGAACAGAGGACAATGAGGACGAAACTGAGTGTAGCGCGTGGAACTGTTCCGATCAGTGATCGGAACTGTTTGTGCGGATGGTAAGCAGTAGTCCTACGATGACTTGTGCGGGTAAGACTGAAGAGAGCCTGCATTAGTTCAGCCGTAAAGGCTGTACCGCGGTCCGTGATAATAACCGATGGGGCACCGTGGCGCAGTACGATGGTCTTAAGAAAAAACTGGGCTACTTCTGCAGCAGTTGCACGGGAAAGTGCCTGTGTCTCGGCGTATCGCGTTAAGTAGTCCGTCGCCACTACTATCCATCTGTGCCCTGATGCGGACGTTGGGAAAGGGCCCAGACGATCCATACCCACTTGCTGGAAAGGGGCTGTCGGCGGAGTTATCGGCTGAAGGAGCCCTGCAGGCTTCAGCGGAGGTGTCTTTCGCCGCTGGCAATCTCGGCATGCTCTCACGTAGTGCTGGACTGAAGGCAGCAACTTAGGCCAATAGTACTTTTGTCGAATGCGTGCTAATGTTTGCGTGACTCCTAAATGTCCAGCCGAAGGCTCATCGTGGCATGCGTGCAAGATTTCTGGCTTGAGGTCGGACGGCACAACGAGAAGAAAGGTTTCCTTGTTGTGCTGAAAGTTTCTCTTATATAGGACGCCACTGCGAATGCTGTAGGAGGATAAACCCCGTGCAAAAGCACGTGGGACAGCTACATCAAGGCCTTCGAGATGCTCAATAAGCGGGCGTAAACCGGGGTCAGCCCGTTGACGCTGGGCCATGTCGGTGGTCGTGATGACAGCAAGAAACGGGAAGTCATCGTCTTCTCTGTCGGGAGGGGCAGCATCAACTGGTGCACGAGACAAGCAATCGGCGTCGCTGTGCTTACGGCCGCTCTTGTATACAACCGTAATGTCGAATTCTTGGAGACGGAGACTCCACCTTGCAAGCCGTCCAGAGAGGTCTTTGAGGTTGGCTAGCCAGCATAACGAATGGTGGTCGCTCACAGCCCTAAAAGGTCGGCCGTAAATATAGGGTCGGGACTTAGTTATGGCCCAAACTACCGCGAGACATTCCTTTTCCGTGGTTGAGTAGTTTGTCTCTGCTTTTGAAAGAGAGCGACTTGCGTAAGCGATTACTTTTTCAGTGCCATTTTGCCACTGAATCAGAACGGCACCGAGTCCAAAATTGCTGGCATCGGTATGGATATCCGTAGCGGCGTTTTCGTCAAAATGGGCAAGTATCGGGGCGACCTGCAGTCGCCGGCGCAACTCGTTGAAAGCATCCTCTTGATCATCTTGCCACGCAAAAGGAACATTGTCTCGGGTAAGACGCGTAAGAGGCTCGGCAATCACTGAAAAATTCTCTACGAAACGCCTGTAATAGGCACAAAGCCCCAAAAACCTTCTAACGGACTTTTTGTCGGTTGGGCGCGGAAACGTTTTCACAGCAGCAGTCTTGTCGGGATCTGGTTTCACGCCCTCAGAACTAATAACATGGCCAAGAAAGCGGAGCTCCTGGAATCTGAAATGGCATTTCTGGGGTTTTATCGTCAGTTGGGCTGAACGCAGTGCCTGCAGTACCATTCGCAGTCGGTCAAGGTGCTCCTCAAAACTAGCCGCGAAAATGACGACATCGTCAAGATACACTAAGCATGTTTGCCACTTCAGTCCAGAGAGAACGGTGTCTATCATTCGGTGGAAGGTTGCTGGTGCAGAACAGAGACCGAAAGGAAGCACTTTAAATTCATAAAGGCCGTCGGGGGTTACGAACGCTGTTTTCTCTCTGTCCCTTTCGTCCACTTCTATCTGCCAGTAGCCATTCTTGAGGTCAAGCGACGAGAAATATTTGGCATTGCATAACCGGTCCAATGCGTCGTCGATACGTGGGAGAGGGTATACGTCCCGTTTCGTTACCTGATTTAACTTGCCATAATCGACGCAAAAACGCAAGGTGTTGTCTTTTTTCTTCACCAACACTACAGGCGAAGCCCAGGGGCTGGTAGACGGCTGTACCACGTCATCAATGAGCATTTCCTGCACCAGTCTTCGAATAGCCTCTCGTTCCGTTGACGACACTCGGTGTGGGTGTTGGGAAATCGGCTTGGTCTCCGCGTCAACCATAATGCGGTGTTTGGCTACTGGGGTACGCCCAAATTTCGAAGACGTTGCAAATCATCCAGCAAATTCCTGAAGGAGGTCCAGGAGTCGCCGCCGCTCAACCACCGACAGGTTGGCATTAATGTCCACAGTTGATAGAATGTCGGGTGCATTACATCTGGCTGGTGAAGGCGGCGCCAAAGTACAGATGTTCCCTGGCTCAATAAAGTCGGCAACATACGCGATGGCCGTTCCTTTCACAATGTGCTGGAACTCGGTCCCGAAATTCGTAATCCAGAGCTTCGCACAACCATCCCGTAAGCGAACAAGTCCTCTTGCAGCGCAGATCCCTTTCTCAAGAAGCAAGCCCACGTTAGTCTCTGCCAGTACGTCTCGGTCGCATGGTGAGTCACTTTCTACCAAGACCATAATGTTGCACCGTGGCGGGACCGTAACGTCAGCAGCTGTAATACGTAAGGCGGACGTTGATGAACCGTCGACGCTAGATCTCGCAATGGCTTGGCTCGGCGAAAATGTCACTCGGGATTCTTGTAAATTAATTATCGCACCATTAGCCTGTAAGAAGTCCAAGCCGAGTATGACGTCTCGCGAACAGTGGGTAAGTACAACGAAGTCGCAAACATAAACAAATCCGTCAATTGCAACTCTCGCAACGCATCTTCCAGCCGGGGTAATAAGGTGTCCCCCTGCAGTGCGGATCTGAGGCCCAGTCCACTCGGTTAAAACTTTCTTCAATTTCCTGGCTAACCCACTGCTCATAACTGAATAGTCCGCCCCCGTATCAACTAAAGCTGTAATGAGACAATCGTCGATAGAAACTGGTATGTCCGAAACTGCGCACTCAGGTTCATCGTTACATGTCGCCGTCTGATAGCCGTTATCTTGTACTAAACTTGATGGAGGATGTTCAGCACTTCGCTCATCAGCGGCCTCACCTCCGCAGGTCGCTGTTCCTAGTTTTCCCGAAGCCTCGGGGAGCGGGGGCTCGTCGAGAGGCTAGTGCGGGATGTAGAGGGCCGTGGACTTGGAGAACGATAACGGGAAGAGGTAATGACGCGGGACCCGTACTGTGGGACGTCCGGAGGTTTCGTTTGCGTCGACAGGTACTCCTCGATTTCGGGTGGTCGTTCACCACTCCGAGGACATCGTGCACGCGGATGGAAGCCACGAAGTCCGGCGCGGCGGTACGGACAGAACCTTAACATGTGACCGGCCTCACCAAGTGGTAACAAAGGGGTTGATTGTCAGGGGTACGCCAGACGTCAGTCCTTCGGAATCGTGCTTCGGCTAGAAGAGGAGGATGGCGTGGGCTTGGATCAAGAGTAGGGGGGTTCACTCTGCCTCTGGGAGAGCCGTACCAACTGTGGTGCTGGTTTGGATGCGGCACAGTGGGGTTCCCTCTTGGAGGATCACAGAGGTTATGCTGCTGAAGCACGGCCGCGTACGTTGGCACACTCGATGGCGGTGGCTGCACACCAGGCACAGGCGGTTCCGGGACGACGGCTTGCCTCACTTCTTCGCGAACGACCTCCGCGAGTGATGGAAGCCTCGACGACGATGTTAGACCCTGTAGCTGAATATGTCTCAGCTCTTCCCTGACCACAGATCGAATCAGCTCCCTTAAGGCATCATCAGAACCGTTGATGCCGGAACCGTAGACGACCGGTGACATGGCGGACACGTCACGGTTATAGTGCTGAGCCCTGTGTCGAAGTGTTTGTTCTATCGTGGTGGCCTCCGCTAGAAACTCTGATGCCGTGCCAGGTGGATTGCGCACAAGCCCAGCAAATAGTTCTTGCTTCACCCCGCGCATTAAGTGGCGCACTTTAGTCTCCTCTGACATATTTGGATCAGAACGCCTAAAAAGGCGGATCATGTCCTCGTAGAACATTCCAATGCTCTCGTTTGGAGCTTGGATACGAGATTTCAGCGCCGACTCCGCACGCTCTCTTCGGTCGTTGGCGGTGTAGGTCGCCAACAGCTGGCGACGAAAGAGGTCCCATGTTGATAGTGTCGTTTCGTGGTTCACGAACCACGTCCGCGCTGAATCTTCGAGAGAAAAGTAGACATTATAGAGCTTCCTTTGCTCACCCCAGCCGTTGTAATTGGCGACCCGTTCGAATTGGTCCAGCCAGTCTTCAGCGTCCTCATAAAGCTCGCCATGTAAGGACGGTGGCGTTCGAGACTGGAGGACGACGAACTGGGGTGAAGACTCTCCGTTAGAAGCAATGTTCGGGTTGGACCTATGCATGTTGGTCACAGGCATGCAGGAAAGAGGCCCGAACTCTGGCGACTGACTTCGAAGGCGGCGGCTGCAACTGCGATGGACCGGTGTCAAGTCCGTGGTGGCTCTCGGTTGCCCTTGAGGGGTTGCACTCAGCAAAAAGGGAAATCGTACCCGGCTGCTCCACCAGAAAATGTAACGAGTACAAGGCAGCGATCACTGATCGTATAAACAACTCCTAGTTTGTGACAGCTTGATCATAGCGTTTTTTAAGCTAGTTCTGCTAAGAACGTCATCATCAAATGCGCGTAAGGGAGCGCTCTACGACGATCGGCTTAATTCTTCGCCGCGTCAGGCAGGCGTCTCGAGATCTGCAGCAACGCAGCGCGTGACTGCCCTCGATCTTGTACCGCACGTGTTACGGAAATTGGGTCCGGATGGATGAAAACAACTTTATTTAATTAAAAAAAAGTCTTCCAGGGTACATTGTCCCCTACTAGTCTAGGAGTCCACGGGCTTTTGCTTCACATAGAGCCCGATCTACCAGCCATTTCTGACCGGCGGGTTGGGCTGTCCGCAAAGCAGCCTCCCAGGAAGAAAAGGTGGGATGGGGGATGGGGGGCACTGCCTGGGGGGGAGGACATTCCCACAGGTAGTGGAAAAGTGAGGATTTGGGCTCGCCACAGGTGTCGCAGTGAGGGGGCAAGCCAGGGTGAAGGCATGAGAGACGGTAGGGGGAAATGAAACAATCCGTCTGCAATTGTCGCCATGTAGCACTGGATAACGGTGACAAGGTGCTGCGGGGTGGTGGCAGTGTCATGCGCTTGTGTTTGTAGAATGTGGTGATTTGGTGGTATGTAGAAAGGACCGATGCGGCCTCCTGCGCGGAGTTGGGTGCCTGATCATCCGGGGCTCGGGTAGAGCGTTCTCGAGCCAGCGCATGAACGCGCTCATTACCGGTGATCGAGGCATGCCCTGGGATCCCCGTTTGATTAACCGTTCGGTCGAGAGAGGTGGCGGTGGTAAGAATATGATACGCGGCCGGTGTCGCCACGCCGTTTAGGTAGTGGCGGTATGCCGCCTGAGAATCTGTACAAATTTCGGTAATGTCTTTGTCAATGGCTGAATGGGCAAGCGCGAGTGCGATGGCGGCCCCTTCCGCTTCTGCAGGCGAATTAGTTCGGATAGTGGCGGCGGCCCCCACTCTACCATCTTCGTAGGCAGCGACTGCAGTGAAAAATCCTGCTTTAGAATTCCCTGCCGCGTCGACATAGAGGATATCAGAGCGGTTGCGGTATCGTTTGGTGTAATAGCTGGCTCTAACTTTCCGCCTTCCCTGATAAAGGCAAGCGCCCATGTTGCGTGGTAGGGGCTTCTGGTATATGTGATCCTGCGTGCCCGGAGAGATCATGAACGTTGTGTGATCGCGCTCGCCTATGCGGCCGCTCACTTTTAGCGTTGCAGCTTGTCACTCTTGATTAATATCACAGAATCGGTATTAGTTTTGTCGGCGACAGGTCTCTGACAACTGCGCGGTGAACTGATCAAGCCGGCACTTTTTTTTAAATATATTTTCAATTGAATAAAGCGCTGTAATTCCCTGGCGACAAAGCTCACTTACAGGCCGCTCATTTGGTGAAGGGCTTGAATGCGTATCACACCTCACCAATTATCAGAGCAGCGTGTAGTGATGAAAAGTCATGAAGCCTAAGGATTATCGTCTCAGCCGCAAAATTAACCCGTCACGCCATCAAGGCCTAAAGGCATTTAAAATGCCTCGAAACGGTTTATTACCACAGCCAGAAACGGTCTGATAGCATTTCATGGCAATTCATTCTTTAATGAGACCATACGGCTTCATTTTGCGGCTGAGACAAAAATCATTTGGCATCAGCACTTCTGACACGACTGTACATAACACGTCAAATCCAAAAGTAGCCTAATTACTGATATATTAATCAAGGAATTAGGGGTCGCTCAATTAACTCAAGAATATACTGAAATCAAAGCTTCTCTATGCCAGCGCTCAAAATGAAACTTTAATGAGCTCGCCCAGTCTTTTGAACTCAAGTTCTTGATGGCCCTACGTATACACACGTGCCTTTCATCCATCTTGTCCCAGTCAAGTTTAGTTCTAGAATATTTCAATCATGTGATATACGCTGAAGTAAAAGTGGAGTAAACATTTCACAGTAAGAAAAGGATATCAGTAAAACAAATGAACAATTTTACAGATATATCCAAACATCACCTTGTCAACTGCAGCATAAATGACCCCGTGAATAAGTGAGTGAATGCAGACTGGCCGTACAGAACTGATGCACACAACCTTCCTTGCACATACGTAAAGTGTGCTTTCTTGGACACCTGGCGAATAATTGCAAGAAATGATTAGTGGCCGCTCTAAAGGCCGAGACTCATAAGACAGCTGTCAAGTGCAGCTTGATAGGATGAGGCCCATTAGCTGTACGAGAAAGACAACATAATAATGAGTTTTTCGTGTTTGATGACACACTATTAGAGGTAATGGCTTTCTGCATAGCAGCTAATATTTATTTATTTCCACAGCTTCTTGAGAATGTTTTTCTACATATGCAGTGCACGAGAGTATTGTAAATGTGCATAAGCACTCGCTATATAACCGGGTTAGAACAAGGGGAACATGTACACACAGAATAAAAAAACCCAGGTAAGGGTTGCAATGAGCATTCAATTCAATCTTTATTCAGCATTTTTACAGAAAAATGCAGGAAGCGGGGACAAAAAGATGCTCTACGGCAAGCTTGACTCAATTTGAAGTTGACTCAGCCTCAGTTCGCAAGTGCTGCTGACAACAATGCTGCAGATAACCAGCGCATGCATAGATAGTCCTTCTTTCCTTCTTCCCCTCCTTTCTTTCCTTCTGTATATATTTCCGAGCCGGAAATAAAGCGTCGTCTTTTCGCTCTGTGAATCTGCCTGGTTTTCATCGCGTAGCTGCCGGCCTTTGGCCGGTAGAACACAACAGCAAGCAAACATTTCAACAAGAAAATATGTCTTCACCTGGGCTGAAGAGAAGTCTTGTTGAAATGTTTGCTTCCGAACTAGGCTGCCCCTCAACTCTTGTTTGTTTTTTTTTTTGATACTAGATGACCAAGACTTCCATTTGTTACTTTTCCAATGCTCTATTTTCACACTGCTGCATACAAGGTTAAAGGCTCATCATCTGGCACAAGCATTATATGTTGTATGCCTCCTGCACTTGATATCAGAGTTCTTGCTCTCTTTGCAGCAGAGCATTTGTAACGTTTACACCCAGCCGCACATGCTCTTGCATGCTCCTAAACGTTCAATAAGCCACTCAGTCTAGGCAACAATTAACTCAGGAAGGTGCCACAAACTTTTTTCAGTAAACTGCATGCTTGTGTTAACAAAGCACTAATGCATCAATGTCTAAATAGTAGTGACATACTGTACCTGAATACGTGCTTGCGCTCGACATAGAGTTCTCTTGAAAAGTATTGCTTTCTGCACCTTTCTTACTTTTCCAGTTTACACCTTCTGAAGCCAAGTAGGCAACAGAAACAAGTGTGGCATTGTTCGAGTTAAGTGGAACTATAAATGGGTATCAGGTAAAGAAAGAACATAAGATATGGCAGCCATGTAACATAAAGCATAAGTACGCATTATTAGCTGCTCTGTAGTGCAGCTTACATGAAAAATAAAACTACTTACCACATACAGACAAGGTAATCAGCACAGCCTTTGCCTGGAAAATAGTGTTTCCGCAGTCACTGAGGCCACACTTTATGCTTTCACTTGGGTTTACACATGAGTATCATCCATCAATGTTTAATATTAGAGCAGTGTTTTCCTGCTACAACTTCAGCATTGCTGGGATAAGCTTGCCGTGAGCAGGAACTGTGTTGTTTTCTCATGAGAATGCACAGTCAGACATTATACATGAATTATTTTTATTACAAACCAGTCAACAATACACTAGTTTTCTCCCTAACAGCTTTGCACTGTACTTCTGTGTCCTAATCTTTTAACACCTATAACAAACACATAAAGTGGTCATGTCCTCATTTATAGAATAATACAGGAAGAGGAAGGAATGGAGGAAGAAGTCATAGAGGAAGTTGTTTAGGCAGGTGCTGGAGGCATGCATCTGTTTGTGAGTGGCAGACCTGCAGAATACCTACTGCACAACAATAACATACATATTAACTGACAAAATATTACTGCACTTGCCGAAGGAATGTTTTTCAAATGAACACCAATCTCCATCAACAATAGCCATGCAACACTGGTGAAAATCCAAGCACAAAGAAATCTCAAGAGAATGAAATACAGTATAAGAATTTCAATCAAGCGAACCTTCGCTGGGCTTAACAAAACCAACAGCAAAAAGATTGAAGGAATTGAGCTAATTATCTGAACGATATATGAAATGTGGAAGAGGTTGGCAATAAACTGATGGGCTTGTGTAAAGACGCAGGAAGCCTGCTCGTCACCATAAATCTTTTTTAAGTTAAGAAACCAAGCTTAAAACCATCAGCTACAATATGTGTGTCCTACAGATACAATATGTATGTCCTACAGATTAAAACCTTATGTGGAGTGGGGCTTTAATGTACAAAATTATGAAGTATTTACAATCAAAGATAAGCACAATACTGAGCTTTAGAGAGGCTAGTTTGACAGTCTAACAGTTAGTGAACTACTTTACTAAAGATCCGATGCCCGAATAAATATTTTTACCTCCTCCCAGTTTCGACTAAGAATGCCCGACAGGTTTTTTAAAGGAACTGTGATGATTTGTGCTTGGTACACTTTTACAAACGTATCTTTAGGTGCCTAGAATGCAGCACCGTCATAGAATATATTCACACAAGATACAATAATCATCACTGTAAAAGACAAAGCTGACTCTTTTAGATGGCGTTCAGGCGAGTTGCGTCACCTACCAACCATTCAAGTGCTCCATAATTGAATTTAATTTACCAGTTCATGGGCACAGCACCCAGAGATAGGAAGCTGGAGTAACCTCAACTCAGTGTTCTTATCTGTAGCTATTTTTGCATGAAAATATTATAAAATTTCCTTTGGGTGTTCAAGCTATCCTGGCTAGATTACAGATAGGTTTACTTTTAAGATTCCAGTAAGAAATGAATGTCTGATGAGAATTTTGCATGAATTGCGTTTGCACAGACTGCAGATGCATAGTTTGTAAAATAGATAAAGCATCAAAGTTTATTTCTTAGTCATGCAATACAGCACCATGCTACCTCCAAGCTCTAAACTTCCACAAGGTAAAGAGCACCCTTTTCCTCAAATTATAATGTGTTCTAGTCGTTCAGTTCAGTCAGTTCAGGCGTTCAGTCGTGTCCGACTCTTCGTGACCCTATGGACCATGTCATGCCACGCTTTCCGGTCTCTCACTATCTTCTTAACATCACATAGCTTCATCTGCAATGCCTCAAGGATGCCGTCTAACCATAGCGTTCGCTGCCTACCCCTTCTCCGGCGACCCTCAACTTTTCCCAACATCAAATCTTTCTCCAGCGACTCCTCTCTTCTCATCAGATGACCAAAGTAGCTGAGCTTTAACTTTAGAATTTGACCCTCCAATGAGCAGTCAGGGTTTATGGTCGACAATATCGACTGATTTGATCTTCTGGCAGTCCAAGGAACTCTCAAGAGTCTTCGCCAGCACCACAATTCAAACGCGTCGATAATGGTATTGTGACTGGCCATAGGGTTTTCTTGGCAGGAAATACTGGAGTGGGTTGCCATTACCTTCTCCAGTGAATCACATTTTGTCAGAACTCTCTGTCGTGACCTGTCTATCTTGGGTGGCCCTACACAGCAGAGCTCACGACTTCATCGAGGTGGGTTATTTGGATACACTAGGAGGCTGAGAAGCACGCCTTGTTGTCTGGTAAAGATGGTATGTGCAATAATTGCAGTGAAGCAATCCTTTTGATATCTGAGCCCTCAAGAGGATGTTCAGTGTCATAGACTTGACTGTTTTCCTGTCGCCCTCTGTGCCGCATGTTCCACACGCACGCATCCGCCGGTCCTCTCGAAGCTTTCTGCAGAAGCTCTTTAGCCTTGGAGGCTTCAGCGAATTAGGTTGATGTGGACGGCAGGCCTTTCCAGCTGCATTGTTAAAAAACACAATCAGAAGAATGAAAAAAACTAGCAGTAAATAAAAGAGCGCTGTGGTTCACAGAAATTGTATAAAGATAAAATTGTGGTGAAGAAAGCCTCTGTAAACAGCGTACAAATATAATAATTCACAAGGAAGTTACCAACTGAAATTTAAGAAACAAAATGGTGCAATTCTTTTACCAAAGATATGTAACATCTTAAGAAACGTGTTTAAAACAACACAATAAAAATAACAATCATATGCTGTTCCACAGTACAGTAAAAAAGGTCTACGACCCTAAAGAAAGGGCAAGCGGCTCTTCTTGTACCATGGTCGAGTTATTAACCCCGAAATGCAGAAGCATTATCTTCCTCAAAGAGAATTTCTTTATCTCTTGAAATATATTCCTAGTGGTACTTTGCAGTCTTTAGAGAACAGGATATATATCATGTAACCAGAAAAGTTTCAATCTCAGAAGCTGGTGCCAAAAAAAAATGCCCCTCCTCTAAACACAAAGAACTCTCTTGCCACCCATCCTACAACAGCGGTGCTCCCTTGAAACCTGGCCAGTTAAAATGTAAAGGGTGAGATACCATTTACTTTCCTGTCTGCCTTTTTATCAATTTTCTTAGCGCCTTTTTTCTTTTCTTTTTAACCCTGTAACTAGGTTGGAAGTACTTCGCCGAAAGGTAGACGCAAGCCAGACGGGCGAGCAGCGTGTGAATACGACAAAATGCATTATTTATACTAACAAGCTTCTCGGTCACAGACTGCCTGCGGGAGCGAAAATTCCCGAGGACGGGTGACAATTATTCTGGCGTCCGCGACAGGACGTTTGGTGCACTCAAGCTCAGAGGACGGAGAAAGAGTTGGAAGAGTTTACGAAGAGGTCGTAAACAGTGTAACAGCAGAGCGATAGCGTGAGGTACCGCGCTGAAGCGGTTGTGTAAGGTCCATTGATAGTGCTATGTGTTAGCTTTAGGCAGTTCAGATTGAAGATGAATCTCAAGGAGATTATTGCGTTGGGCCTAGAGAAAGGTCTTAAAGGAGCTGAACTGCGAGAATGGGTGGACCGAAAAGAAAGGGAGGTTATAGAAGAGGCTAAGAAGGAAAGAGAGAGTCAGCGAAAAGAAAATGAAAGGCAAAGGCCGATTTATATAGAAGCCTCTTCGAATGAAGAACAGAGGAAAAGATGCAAGGCAGAGAGCTCTCGAGTAGATGCTCAGAAAGCCCGATTAGGGGCGCCAAGAGAAAGGGCAAGAGCCCGAGAAGTAACCGAAAGAACCCATTTTGGGACAGAAGATAAAGAAAGCGCCCGAGGAAGGGCAGTGAAATATCAAAGGGCGCAAGAAACAAAATTTGACCACCAGGAGAAAATGCTTTCATTAAAGGTCAAAGAAGCGCCTATGAAGAGTGAGAGGCAGCAGACAGGGCTAGCCAAAGGAAGGGGCAATAGTAAGAAATTATTCCGGCCCCAAGTGAAATGCTACAGGTGCAACAAGGTAGGGCACTATGCCTCAGATTGCCGTAGCAACCTTGTGCACACAGGAATGGTTAGTTGTTTTAGTTGTGGTGGTAAGGGACATAAAGCAGTGCATTGTCCAAGGAAGCCATTCCTACAGCCATCATGCGTCGGCGACTCTTCATTTGAACGCTGCGATGAAGACGTCGGCATCGACAGTGTGCAACAAAAGAGCTGGGAGAAAACTCCAGTATTATGCACAGTTGCGTGCACCGCGCCGGGATCCAAGAGTGCTGGAATTCCGGTTCTCAGCGGAAAAATTCGAGGCAAATCGATTTCTGTACTGACAAGCACAGGGAGCACTGCAGTGTTTATAAAAAGAGGATTAGTTCTTGATGAAGAGCTTACCGGAGAAATGACTCCTGTGCTTTTCCTCGATGGTTCTGCTAAACTGTTTCCTGAAGCCAAAGTGCATGTGAAGACTCAGATCTTCACCGGCGTTGTGACTGCGATATGCATGCAACACCTAGTGTACGATCTAATCTTGGGTAGCATCAAGGACGCGGGACCACCAAATCCCGAAATTTGTAACGCCGACGAGGCTGAAGAGATGTTTCCTCCCAAAGCAAACCAAACTCTATCAGATGAGTGGTGTACACTAGGTATGCCTACACAGACAGAAGCGAAGGCTCAGGACACTAAGTTCCAACTATCTGACTCTGGAGAGAAAATGGGCATTACTATCGAGGATGACGATCTAGAAAATGTTGCTAAGTGCTCTACTGCTTACTGCCCGGCTGCGGAACCGCCGCTGCATGCGGCTACATTGTTTGAAAATGTACCGACTGGCTCCCTGACCACCACTGAAGAGGGTGAGACTAGCTCCAGGGATCAGAGTAAGGTTGTGGAACAGTCCGTTCCCGCGACAGAAAGTTCAGAAAGAAAAGACTTTTCTGGAGCTAAGATTTCTCAAGAAAGTGAGATTGTCCCCTCCAAAATGACAGGTTGCGGCGAAGCTGTGAGGGTAGTTATCGAGCCAGAAACCTCTTTCGCATTTTCATCCCCTGAAGATGAAGAAGGGCAGGATTGTGGCTCCTCATTAAATGACACCATGGCTGAGTGCATGAGTGACTGGGATGAGGAGATTTCAAATTGCAGTGAGCACGAAAGCTGGGATAAAGGTGACGGTACAGATCCTAATCTTGAGGATTCAGGAAGGGAAGAAAGCGAAGACTGTACTGCAATGAAAGGATTCAAGAAACATTTTAAGGAAACTTTTAAGAAACGGGATGTAACTGAAAGTGAGGAGAATGAGCCTCCAGTTGCAACTGAGCTCTGCTTCAAGAAGGTACGACTGAAGATCGTAAAGAAAAGAAAGAAAATTGGGATTGAGGGAGAACAAAGTTCTCAAAAGGACGTTCCTTTCAGACAACCATGTTCTGATTCTGCGGGTAAAACTGGATCAAACGTTCCTCGGCCAAAGGTGCGAATAAAAGTGGAAACAAAAAGAAACGAATCCAAACCTGCCAAGTCAGACAAAGTCGACAGGGAAATGTCCTATAAAAAAGGAAGGAAGAAGCGGCCGAACGCCTGGACGTGCAAGCGCATGCGGAGCCGCCCAGACCGAGAAAGAATGAGACGGCCTGCTCGAAGCGCTGCTAGGCAAGGTAGCGTTAGATCTGGCCTAACTTCCGATCGGGAAGCAGAACTCAGGAGTAAAGACCGGAGCGAGAACAACTCGCAATGGAAAAGGCTCTATAGTAAACGGAAAAAGAGCCGAACTCGCGGGAGGAAGAAACGGCAGTGTCTAATAAAAAGGAGAATTCGCTTTCCTGAAAGTTGGAGAGGAACTGATACGTTCCAAGAAGGTGCATCCCGAGTGTGGAAATATAGGCGAAAGCATGCCCTGGGTTTGTGCGCTTCACATTTGAATAGCTGTGCGTTTCTGAGTTGTTGATTCCTATGTATATCCGAGAACAGTGTGTTGCTACGTTTGTGAATTTCATGGCCTTGATGTGTGAATTTTGTAATGTGTTATTGCAGTTTGTGAAATTTGTGCAAGGTGTGTGATGTGGACATTTGCCCCATATAATTGTGAGCGCATGCATGTGCGCGCGATGTTCGTGGTTGTTGTGAATATTGTGGGACAATATTCTTTAAGGGAGGGGCAGTGTCACGAAATCGGCGCACATATTCATCAAGTCGGCACGGCGCGAGGCCCGCACGGCGTCGCGTGGAAGGCATGGAGAGAAAAGCCCCCTTCCCCGCGCGGGAGAGCGCGTAGCTTTGCACGCGTTGCCGTCACCCTCTTTCCCATTGCCTGGGGAGGACGGTGGTTCATCGGCCAGGAATGTGCCAGGCCTTTCGAGAACTTACTATGGGACCTGGCCAATGACGACGCGCCGCTCAACGGGAGGAGATGAGGGAGCTATAACCAGCGAAGCTATGTGTGTGTGCGCGCTAGCTTTGGCGCGTGTTAACAAACAGACGCGGCTCGCCCTATTTAAAGCGACCGCGCCGCTTGTTGAGGCAGTCAGTCAGTCAGTCAGTTCGTCAGCGCTTTGCGACGTGTTCGGCTGGACTCCCGGGGATCACCCGCTGCTGGCAAGCCCACGGACTTTCAAGGGAGCGGCGCTCGTCTCGTATGGCGGCCACATCGTGACTCATGAGGCGTCGGACTGCAACAGTGCCCGGTGAACAATTTGGTGTTTGTTTATGTAACTCTCTCGTGTTTGATCTGTTGTAAAGCCTGTGTTATTGAATCATTCTGTAGTTACATGCTTAGCATTTGTATTCTGTTAACCTCTCGTCTGTTGTATTTCACGTGATCTTGTGTATTCATTGTATCGTCTCTTGCTCTACATAAATTGTGTTTTGTTTGTTACTTCTGACTCCGATCCTTACTCTGGTTTGAACCGGCGACCGCTGGGCACCAAACGACCACCCCCTTCTGTCACTACAAGGTAGTTGAATTCCGGCCGAGCTTGCCACGCAGGTCGAGGGCATCTCCTTTGCGACCGGAACAGCTACCCCCACTCACTCAAAGGGTGTCTGGGAGTGTGCGCACCGTTAAGGGCGCATCGTTAATAATACCCCCCTAATTATTAACGGGTGACAAATGGTGCAGCCGACCATTTTTGGTCCCGACCAAGACCTCCCGACCCGCTCCTTCTTCGAAGCGGCCGGGCAGTCACACCACCGCCTCACTCGGCACCCAGAACTTCTACTCCGACCGAGAACAGCGTCCATTCCTGCTCGGTGGATTCGGCTCTGGAGGCCCTCCTTCCACTCCCCTATGCGCCACTTTCGCCCCAGCACTTGGCCGCGTCTCGATGTCCTCTGAATGTCCAGTACCACCGGTACCGCTTCCGGAGTTCCGTGGCTTTTCTGATGCCACTGAAGCGTGGGTTGAACTTGTCGATGCTGGTTCCCGCTGTTCCTCCTGGTTTACAGCCGCCACGCTCGCTGCCGCGGAAGACCGTCTCCGTGGTGCCGCCCGCGCCTAGCACCAGTATGAAAGACGCTGCTACACCACTTGGTCGGCCTGGACCTCTGCCCTCCTTGCCGCGTTTACACCCCTGGCCAGTGCGCACGACGCCAAACTCACGACTATGAGATCATGGTGCCAGGCTTCAGATGAAGACGTCGCCCTTTACATTTATGATTGGGTCCGTCTTCTTCAGGCCTGCGAAATTGAGTGACCCGCATCCACAGACAAGCAGTACATCGTTGACAGGCTTCACCAACGCATCGATTATGTCCACACTGTACACTGACAACCTTTCCTTCTACCGAGCGGCCTCCTTTCATCACACCGCCAGTCGTCGCGGGATCCTTGCTGCTGCCGGGACCGGAATTCCCGAGGACCTCGCTAAAAACGAGTTTATGGTATCCGATAGCGTAGACATAGATACACACGCGAAAGAGGCAACGCAGAGCGCAGGCTTTTCGATGGCATCACTAATCACGCTCGCACTCTCGAGGAAAGCAAATGCATACTTGCGCGACACAGACAGTCGGCGTAGCGACATAACACGTAAACGCAAGACATCTGCGTACTGAAATTGACACCGAGCAATGCAAGCGGCACCATTTATCATGAAATAATTGTCTTACTAGTTCTGTGAAATGCGCTGTTAATTTAAACGCACTATCGCGCACAAAGCAAATCAAATTAAAAAAAAAGCAGAAAAAAAAGGTTTTACATCTGAGCGCTATCAAACAGCAGCAACAAGCGCGACGACCGGAGGCTCGCACGATGAGCGCGGCGCCTTTCCGTTCACGCTGAATAATGGCGAAATCGTTGAAGTCCTTACCTGTAGCAATATGTACACACACTGCAGTGTCAACATGCTTCCGTCTCTCAGAAGCATCGGCGACAAACGTCGCTTTTCTCCACGGTAGATTTCTTAAATATGTTCGTCAGCGGACCACGATTCTTTGAGGATCTTCAGCGACGCCGGCGCCTGAACTTTGGTCTGATAGACCCTGGTACACTTGGATCATGTGAGAATGAAGCGTGAACCCTGACAAACGCGACCACTTTTCACAAAACACTACAAATTTCGTCACAAACAAGGAACAGCAATACAGTTTCAAGGGACGAGTTAAGCGGGGACCCTACACATTTCTGCCATCTTGCCCAGTGTGGCCAGACTACGCAGCATCCCCTGTCGTTCATTAGAGTTGCGAATAGCTCCACTCGAGATCAACCCTGATGTCTCGTCCCTGCAGCTGACTGGTCCTTACTGCCGCACATTCATCGCTCGCCTCCGTGGAGAATCAGTTGTCCCACATAGGCCCTTGCGCCGTCAGCTTCGTCGGTTCAGATTTCACCATGGAACACTTTACCGCGACGTTTATCACCCTACGGGTCAACGCTGGGTACCCGTCGCACCTCGCTGCCTTCGTTTTAAAATTTTGGAGACTTACAGGGACGACCCCAGAACTGGACATTTAGGCTACTTTAAAACTTACAACCGTATCAAGAGCCGCTACTTCTGGCCTGGCCTTTTTGCAGCGTCGCCAGATACATTTCATCATGTGCGTTTTGCCAGCATCGCATGCGTTCAACATCCCCTCCTGCTGGCCTACTGCAACCTCTATCTTGCCCATCTGTGCCTTTGGACCCGGTCGCCATTGACTAGTTTGGTCCTCCCCTTTGACGTCAGCTGGCAACCGTTGGATTGTCACTGCAATCGACCGTCTAACGCGGTACGCTGAAACCGCCCCCCTTCTCTCTGGTGCCGCCTCTGAAGTCGTCGATTTCTTCCTGCGTGCGATAGTTTTGCGTCATTAGCGATTGTGGAAAGACTTTTCTTTGTCAGGTCCTTGAGGAAGTACCACCCGCAGGCAACACCGTCCATGAGACTTCTAACTACCATCCTCAGACCAATGGACTCATCGAGCGGTTTCAGCGCACATTGTTCGATCGCTCCTGATCACTGGAACTGGGGCACTGTTTTACCTTTCGTTACCTACGCCTACAATTCCGCTGTTCAGCGCACTACTGGTTCTAGCCCTTTCTTTTAAGTTTATGACCGTCAACCATCGACAGTATTCGACACTACTTTCTTCTCTGCCCCCTCCTCTACGTCTGAATCTCTGGGCGAAGAGTTTGCCACTCGTATGGCTCAGTGTCACCAATTTGCCCGTTCGAAAACTGAAGATGCCCGACAAGAATGCAAAGTCCTTTATGATCAGCGCCATCGAACTCCCTCCTTTTAAACCGGTGATGAAGTTTTTGGTGAAGGGTGGTGGCTCTCTTGTCGGGGAATTCGTGTAAGCGCAGTGTGTGAACTTTCATCTTTTTCATCTGTATAGGTCCATCATCACTGACTGCTGCTCGGAGCTTCGCACGTTGTGTGCCAGCTGGTTGTAGAAATGAACAGATGTTCGTGCAAGTGATACCTCACAATGTATGTATATATATATATTGTAGCGTGTGCAACAGCAGCCGCTAGGCGGCAGCTCATCGAGTCTCGTGCGCGGACTGGAAGAAGTGGTCTCGTGGCGTTCGAGAAGAAGCTGAAGTCGGCTGCTGTCTCTCAGTGCTCTCTCTGGACCTACTCTTCTGTGCCTTCTAGGTCAACCCCCCCTATTAAAACCAACCTTCTGGTTACGGGCCTAAACGGCTACGTGACACTGGTGGAGGTGAGGCCTTGAATTACATGTCTCGGGCCTCTCGCAGCCGCTCATCGAGTCCCAACCGGCTTCCGCTCGTGTCGACACCCGTTCATCGCTGCAGCCGTCGCCTCCGAGGTCTGGCGCCGGAATTTGCCCCTCTACCTGAACCGACGCCAGCTGATCAGCAGTTCGAGACTTCTGTAATGGCACAGGCAAGTCAGCACCAGTTGCTGCTTCAGCAGCCTCGTACGCCCCCCAGTTTCCATGGCGCTACTGGGGAAGATGTCGACGACTGGATCGACCAGTTCGAGCGAGTGGCGCAATTCAATCAGTGGAGCCCTGCTCATAAGCTGCACAATGTGTACTTCGCCCTTGAGGACTGCGCCAAAACATGGTATGAGAATAGGGAAGCCAGTCTTCAAAGCTGGGATTCCTTTCGCCAGCAGCTGCGGGACACTTTTTCCAGCCATGACCGCCGTGATCGCGCACGCCGCCTCCTAGAAGCTCGTGTCCAACTACCAAACGAGAGCGTGGCCATGTTCGCTGAGGACGTGACGCGTCTTTGCCGACGGGCTGATCCCGACATGACGGAATCAGCGAAGTTGCGCCACCTGATGCAGGGCGTAAAAGAACCCCTCTTCGCTGGTCTGGTTCGGAGTCCACCTCAAACCGTCGCGGACTTCATCAATGAAGCTACCCTCATTGAGCGAGCCCTGCAGCAAAGATACCGGCGCACGGAGTCTGCCTGTGGTCAGCCCTTCAGCAGTGTGGCCACATTGAACGGATCCACTGACGATCACTCTCTGCGTGAGCTGATTCGCGAGGTAGTTCGCGAGGAGCTCCTCAAGTTCAACCTTGGATCGCCTAACCCGACTGCCGTGGCTGTCACCGAAGCCGTGCGGGAAGAAATACGTCAGACATTGTCCCCGCCTGAGTCACCGTCGGAGCCACGTTCTATGAATTACGCAGCGGCTCTTCGTCGGCCTGCAGTGCCTCCTGCGCAACAGCTTCGATTCGAAGCACAGCCGCCACCCACTTTGCAGCCACCGTTCTACCAACCGTCCTTCCAGCCGCCATACCAGCAGAGCCTCGTCATACAGCCGTCCGCTCCTCAGCCACTATACTACCAGCCTTCCTACCAGCCACCGCCCCAGCAGAGCCCCGTCATGCAGCCACCGGTTCGGAAGGCAGACGTCTGGCGCACTCCTCGCCAACGGCCGCTGTGCTACCACTGTGGAGAACCCGGCCACTTGTACCGTCGTTGTCCATACCGTGAGCTCGGTCTTCGGGGTTTTTCTCGGGATTCCCCGCGTCCCCGGGTCGGCGAACGCCCTCCAGAAATCGAGGAGTACCTCGCAACCCGTGCAACCCCTTCAGGCAACCGTACACAGTCTTCTCCCGCGCGCTACTCGTCACCTAGCCGCCGTGATTTTAATGATGCGCCGAGGCGCCGGTCGCCAAGCCCACACCGGGGAAACTGAAGGCGGCGACCTCAGGGGGGCAGGTTGCTGACGAACGGAACCGATATCCCGAAGACCCCCCCGTGACGACTCAGTCCGATGCTGTGACTAGGATGCCGCCGCCGCCACATGAATCCGAAACTCCCAATCAACCTCAAGCCGATCAAGTTGTTAGCGCCGACCTTTCCGTTCTCGTCGACGGACACCTAGTAACAGCTTTGGTAGACACCGGAGCAGACTTCTCAATAATAAGCAAAAATTTCGCAGATCGGCTCTCTAAGGTGAAAACTGAATGGCTGGGGCCGCAAATTCGTACTGCTGGCGGTCACCTTATGACGCCGATCGGACGATGCACTGCCCGAGTAACCATCGCCGATTCAGCCTTTGTAGCCGTTTTTGTTATCCTGCCACACTGCTGCAAGGATCTCATACTCGGCATGGACTTTTTACGTGAGCATGGGGCGATTATTAATGTTCCTCGCCGTACTGTAACGTTTTCGACGCCTGAAACGATGACCGCTGACTCAGAAAGACGCCACGCACCTTTACGCATCGTTGACGCGGATGTATTCATGCCGCCGCGTTCGTCTGCTCTCGTCGCAGTCAGGTGCGACGATCAGTCCTGTGCTGCCGGTGTTGCCGAACAGAACATAGAGCTTCTGTTACGTCATGGAGTCTGTGTTGCACGCGGTATAGTTCATCTGACTAATGGTCTAGCTCACGTACTGATTACGAACTTCGGAAACGAACGGCAACGCATCGCTAAAGGCACCACGGTAGCTTACTTTGAAGGTGTCGCAGAAGCAGCCCACGGCTGCTTTGTTCTTGAGACCAACACGTCTGCCAGCCAAACGCCCAACTTCGACCCTGATGTGAATCCCGCTCTATCACCGGCAGAGAAGGACAGACTCGTTGGGCTACTCTTTCAGTTTCAAGACTGCTTCTCATCCGCCTCCGCGGTTAAACAGACGCCCTTGACCAAGCACCGCATAATAACCGACGACCGCACCCGACCAGTCAGGCAGAACCCCTACCGAGTGTCACCGCGGGAACGCGAAGTCATTGCTCAACAGGTCGACGAGATGTTAAATGACGGTGTCATCCAGCCATCGAGGAGTCCCTGGGCTTCGCCTGTTGTCCTCGTTAAGAAGAAAGACGGAAGTTTAAGGTTCTGTGTGGACTACCGTAAGCTCAATCAGGTCACAAAAAAAGACGTCTACCCGCTGCCACGTATTGATGACTCATTAGACCGGTTGCGCCACGCGCGCTACTTTTCATCGCTTGATCTCAAGAGCGGTTACTGGCAGATCGAAGTCGATGAACGTGATCGCGAGAAGACAGCGTTTGTCACGCCCGATGGACTTTATGAATTCAAAGTCCTACCTTTCGGATTGTGCTCCGCTCCAGCGACATTTCAGCGAATGATGGACGCAGTTCTATCTGGTCTTAAATGGCAGATGTGTCTAGTCTACCTGGACGACGTTGTTGTGTTTTCACCAACGTTCGAAGAACACCTCCAACGTCTCTCCGCTGTGCTACGGGCTATCAGATCTGCCGGCCTCACGTTAAAACCACAAAAGTGTCACTTTGGCTATGAAGAGCTCATGTTCTTGGGCCACGTCGTCAGCCATCGAGGAGTTCGTCCCGATCCCGCTAAAACAGCTGCCGTCACCAAATTCCCTACTCCATGTAACAAGAAGACAGTTCGCCGTTTCTTGGGCCTCTGCGCCTATTACCGCAGATTTATTGAAAACTTTTCACGCATTGCCGCTCCGTTGACACGTCTCACCCGGGATGATGTCACCTTCACCTGGACGGACGAACAGCAAAAGGCATTCGACGAGTTACGGCACCGCTTGCAGACAACACCTGTACTTGCCCATTTCGATGCGAATGCCGAGACTCTGGTCCACACAGATGCCAGCAACGTGGGTCTAGGCGCTGTACTCGTCCAGTGGCAAGACGGTGCCGAGCGAGTTATCGCATACGCAAGCCGGACTTTGTCCCGTGCCGAATCAAACTATTCAACCACCGAAAAAGAATGTCTGGCCGTTGTATGGGCGGTGATGAAATTTCGACCCTATCTTTATGGCCGGCACTTTCGGGTTGTGAGTGACCACCACTCTCTGTGCTGGTTAACAAACTTGCGAGACCCCTCCGGACGCCTTGCACGATGGAGCTTACGGCTACAGGAGTTCGACATGACCATCGTGTATAAGTCTGGACGTCAGCACAACGACGCTGACTGCTTGTCCCGTTCACCTGTCGAGGCTGCGCGGGAAGACGAAGAACCAGACTTTCCCCTTATCGCAGCCGTCGACGCGCTCACTGTTTCGCAGCAGCAACGTAATGATCCGGCTCTCGCACCACTTATTGATTTTCTAGAAGAGCGCACTACAGAAATTCCCCGTCTCTTCGCCAGAACGCATTCGTCGTTTTGCATGCAAAACAATGTTTTATACAAAATCAACTTCGCTCCGACGGGAAGAGATTATCTCCTCGTCGTACCAGAGTCTCTTCGCGAAGAAATCTTACAGGCATGTCATGACGAGCCCACCGCGGGTCACCTGGGGTATGCTCGAACTCTGGCCCGAATTAAGAAGAGTTATTATTGGCCAAACCTTGCGGCCGCAGTACGCCATTACGTGAGAACATGCCATGATTGCCAGCGACGAAAAACACCGCCTGTGAAACCGGCCGGTTTACTACATCCTGTTCAAGTGCCAAGATACCCATTCGAACAAGTTGGCATGGATTTGTTGGGTCCTTTTCCAATTTCTGATTCCGGCAACAGGCGGATAATTGTCGCTACAGATTACCTTACGCGTTACGCTGAAACGAAGGCCCTCCAGCGTGGTACGGCAATCGAAGCAGCGAAATTTTTCATCGAACGCATAGTCCTCAGGCACGGCGCCCCGAGAGTTATAATAACGGACCGAGGCACTGCTTTCACTGCCAAGCTACTGGAATCTGTCATGCAGCTAAGCGGCACTACCCATCGCAGGTCAACAGCCTACCATCCACAAACTAATGGCTTGACAGAACGTCTGAACAAAACTCTCGCCGACATAATGTCCATGTACGTGGATGTTGAACATCGGTCTTGGGATGACGTCCTCCCGTACGTCACGTTCGCGTACAACACGGCGCAGCAGGAAACAACGCAAATGACGCCTTTCTCCTTATTGTATGGCCGTGAAGTTTCGACAATGCTCGAAGCCATGTTGCCCCACGACGGCCGTGACCTCGAAGTTGGCGCCGAGGAGTTCACTCAACGCGCAGAACAAGCGCGACAGCTGGCGAGGGCACGCATCCGGAACCAGCAAGGTCGAGACGCCCAGCGGTACGATCACCGCCATCGTGTGGTGACTTTCGAACCGGGCGACAGAGTGTGGCTCTGGACTCCGATTCGACGTCGGGGACTATCCGAAAAACTTCTGAAACAGTACTTTGGCCCATACAAAGTGCTCCGTCAGCTGAGCGACGTGACTTACGAAGTGCTTCCGGACGGCTTTTCTTCTACTCGTCGTCAGCAGAAATCCGAGGTTGCTCATGTCGTGCGCATGAAACCGTACTTTTCGCGAGAAAATTAGTGCACCGCCTACCGCATGTTTCTTGCTTAATTTTTTTTCTTTCTGCTTTTGAATTCATCAAACTCGCATTTATTTTTTTTAGAGAGGGGGGTAATGTAGCGTGTGCAACAGCAGCCGCTAGGCGGCAGCTCATCGAGTCTCGTGCGCGGACTGGAAGAAGTGGTCTCGTGGCGTTCGAGAAGAAGCTGAAGTCGGCTGCTGTCTCTCAGTGCTCTCTCTGGACCTACTCTTCTGTGCCTTCTAGGTCAACCCCCCCTATTAAAACCAACCTTCTGGTTACGGGCCTAAACGGCTACGTGACAATATATATATATATATATATATATATATATATATATATATATATATATATATATATATATATATATATATATATATATTGTGATGTACTTAGCCGACGATGAAGTGAATAGTGGAGGAGCGAAGCAGGAAAAAACGATAAAGATAGAATAATGTTGGCCGTTCGAAAGAGTGGCCGCGTCTCTGCTTGTTCTCCGTCACAATGGTGCAGCCGACCATTTTTGGTCCCGACCAAGGCCTCCCGACCCGCTCCTTCTTCGAAGCGGCCGGGAAGTCACACCACCGCCTCACTCGGCACCCAGAACTTCTACTCCGACCGAGAACAGCGTCCATTCCTGCTCGGTGGATTCGGCTCTGGAGGCCCTCCTTCCAGAAGTGCTCTCCCCTATGCGCCACTTTCGCCCCAGCACTTGGCCGCGTCTCGATGTCCTCTGAATGTCCAGTACCACCGGTACCGCTTCCGGAGTTCCGTGGCTTTTCTGATGCCACTGAAGCGTGGGTTGAACTTGTCGATGCTGGTTCCCGCTGTTCCTCCTGGTTTACAGCCGCCACGCTCGCTGCCGCGGAAGACCGTCTCCGTGGTGCCGCCCGCGCCTAGCACCAGTATGAAAGACGCTGCTACACCACTTGGTCGGCCTGGACCTCTGCCCTCCTTGCCGCGTTTACACCCCTGGCCAGTGCGCACGACGCCAAACTCACGACTATGAGATCATGGTGCCAGGCTTCAGATGAAGACGTCGCCCTTTACATTTATGATTGGGTCCGTCTTCTTCAGGCCTGCGAAATTGAGTGACCCGCATCCACAGACAAGCAGTACATCGTTGACAGGCTTCACCAACGCATCGATTATGTCCACACTGTACACTGACAACCTTTCCTTCTACCGAGCGGCCTCCTTTCATCACACCGCCAGTCGTCGCGGGATCCTTGCTGCTGCCAGGACCTCTGCCGCAGCACCACAGCAACGCCGCGGTTGTTTTTCATGTGGACAACATGGGGCCACTTGTACAAGCATTGTCCTCATGCTACCCGCCCACGCATATCAATACCAGAATCACGCTCTTCCCTTCCTGCGGTGCATATCGATGGCATCGGGGAGTTGACGGCGCTCAGCAAACAGCATTGCTTCAACGTCATGCACTGGGCCCGCTTAGTCAATGGACCTCGTCTCCACTGCAAGGCTTGGGGGGGAAGCGCCGTTCCTGTTGATGCAGCCGATATCTGCATCCGGACTGAGGCTGGCAGCAATGTCCTGGTGGGCGTTCCGGTGTTTCTGGACTTGACTGCTTGTGCGCAGACTACCTCATGTCCGGGGACGTGGCTCTGTCAATGGAAAACGACAAAGTGCAGCTCCGCTCATACCGTACTGACCCTATCCCGCATGTGTAGGAGCATATAAAGGTGAACCTTCCGGACCTCAAGCCTTGAGTGCCCTGCTGCACCGGCACAGGGCCACTTTTGCGGAGACTAGTGCACAGCTTCCTGGCACTGACTTGATTGTCCACTGCCTACCAATCGACAATCATCCGTCCATAACCATTCCGCTGCGGTGCTACGCAGAGCATGAGCGAATGGTCATCGCTGAGCAGGTACGCGACATGCTGGCTGCTGGCGTCGTAAGACACTCCTCAAGCCCTTGGGCAGCCCCTGTTCTCGAACGCAAGAAAAAACGGCACTCTGAGGTTTTGCGTCGAATACAGAGAACTCAATACGCACACGATCTTAGACTCTTATCTGCTTCTCCGTATCGACGACACAATGGACGCCGTCCGACACGCGAAATACTTTTCATCGCTCGACCTGCGCTCCGGGTACTGGGATCAACGTCGCCGAAGAGGATAAACATCAGACTGCTTTTCGCACCCTTACCGGGTTGTATGAGTTCACTGGCATGCCTTTCGGCTACGTACCGATCCAAGCACTTGCCAGCACGTTATGAACATGGTACTCGGTTATCTCAAAGACCACGCCTGTATGGTCTACCTCAATGACATTTTGGTCATCGGCGGCAGCGAAGATGAGCATCTCCGCAATCTGGATAATGGATGTGGATAATCTGGATAATGAAATACCAAGCTGGCTTCCGGCTAAACCGATGTAAACGTAAGTTTGGCCTGTCGGAGATCTCCTACCTCGGCTACAAAATTTCTGCGGAGGGCATTCACCCGCTCCCGGAGTGATTAGCGGCCGTCATGAATTGCCCCACACTTAACAGTGTGAAGCAGCTGCAGGCGTTCCTTGGCATATCTTCCTATTTAAGAAAATTTGTAGCCAATTTCGCCACCAAAGCAGCTCCCCTCACAATCTTGTAAAGAAGGGCGAGAACGTTATATGGGGTGAACGGCAGCAACGAGCCTCTCAAGCGCTCAAAAATCAGCTGCCTCAGTGCCAAGTATTTAGCATTTTCGCGAAGACTGGCCCACTAAAGTGCACACTGACGCCAGCCAGGTTGGCCTAGAGGCGGTTCTTCTCCAGCGCAACTCACAGGGTGCTGAGCATGTCGTTGCATACGCTAGTCGTAAACTGTCTGCTGCCGAAAGCCATTACCACACCAACGAGTTAAACTGTTTCGCGGTGGTCTGGAGTGTCGACGATTAGTTTCGCCACTACCTTTTCGAATGGAAATTCACCATAGTAACGGATAATTCCGGAATCTCCTGGAGGTTCACGAAGCAGCACGTCAAGCATAAGTTCATTCGATGGATAATCAAGCTCCAAGAATACGCATATGATGTGCGGCATCGGGCCGGGACTCTTAAACGTATTGCAGATGCCTTGTCGTGACACCCCAGTGGTGACGGCTACTCTGGAGCTCGATACAGCGAAAGTAGGCTCTTTTTTTGTCAGCAGAATATAAAGAAAGCCCATAGCGAGGACAGACATTTCGCGGCTATTGTGGCTTATCTTGCGGACACTGCAAGCAACTCCAAGTTTGTCATGCGGGATGCTACGTTATACCGCCGACATCTCCTCGTACTTCCTGCTGCTCTCCCCTGGCAGGTACGCCAAGCTATCCTCGGCTCCCCCACATTAGGGCACATTGGTCAGCGAGCCACGTTGCGAAAGGCGCAGGAATGCTTCTGGTGGCCCAAGATTAGCAGCAACATCCGCACGTACGTTGCCAGTTGCGAAGTCTGCCAGCAGTACAAGTGTCTTCCAAGATGTCAACCCAGGCCTCTAATGCCAATCAATTTGCTCATACTTTATTTTACACAATAGGGATCGACCACTTTTGACCTCTGCCGACATCAGCGGTGGGCAACCGGTACATATTAGTGGCTCAAGATTATCTGTCAAAATTTGTAGAGGTTGGTGTTGTACCCACACTCGCTGCACACTACGTCGTTGAATTTTTAGAAAACCGGTTTGAATGGCGGCACGGGTTTCCAAGAAAACTATTATCAGACCGCTCAACCACCTTCCGGAGTCGCGAAATGCGTGCCTACCTGCGCAGGTCGGGAGATGAGCACTACTTCGCAACACGTACCACCATCAAGCGAATGGTTTCACCGAGCGGACGAATCGGACCATGCAATCACGACTGGCTCCCTTCTGCACGAACAACAAAAAATGGCGAGACAGAAGGACTAGCATTTCCGAGCGCCGGCCTATGCGGACTACTGTTGTTTGCAATGTTCTGCAGGAAAAACGCCTTATAAGATTGTATACGGACAACAGCCTCAACTTGGAGGAACGTGCGACGTGGAAACGCCTATAAGCACAGGGACCCCTGTACCACGACCGGCAGCTTGTCAGCGCATCAGGTCGGAAGCACGGAAAAGAGCGGCTCGTGCGCAACAGGCTCAAAAGCGCAACTATGACCGCCAAAATCGACCAGCTCCTCGCTATAGAGTTGGAGTAGAGGTTTGGGTGCGACGCGGCCTACAATCAACAGGGCGTACGCTGACCGCGACATGTTATGGGCCCTACGTAATCACTGAGCGCTTATGTAACAATACGTGGCGTGTGTGTACTGCGGCGTTTCAGGCAGGTTCAGACGGGTAGAGGAGAAACACTTTCGCAGTGCACGTGTCGCGGTTGAAGAAAAGGGTCATTCGCCTGCAAGATTGATTAGAGCAAGCAGCCAACAAGTAACTGGCACTGGAGAAACTCTCAGGTACATGACTCTCACCAAGGCGTTGGCGGAACGCCCAAGTGGCAACGACCTCAAGAATGTCGCCCAGAGAGCAACTTTCCACTCACCATTAACCAGACAATATGAAACTATTATCGATGCGAACCTTCACATGGCTCCCCAAGAGGACAGCCCGGAAAAACAAAACCGCCATGTGCAACAAATGCGTCAGCAGCGATGTGGGGTGATGCATTTAAGGACCGCAGTCAAGGCCGAGTGTGATGTACTTAGCTGACGATGAAGTGATTAGCGCAAGAGCGAAGCAGGAGAAGACGAGGAATATAGAATAACGGTGGGCGTTCGAAAGAACGGCCGCGTCTCTGCTTGTTCTCCGTCACATATATATATATATATATATATATATATATATATATATATATATATATATATATATATATATATATATATATGATGTATGGATGCGAGAGTTGGACTGTGAAAAAGGCTGACCGCCGAAGAATTGACGCGTTTGAATTGTGGTGCTGGCGAAGACTCTTAAGAGTTCCTTGGACTGCCAGAAGATCAAATCAGTCGATATTGTCGACCATAAACCCTGACTGCTCATTGGAGGGTCAAATTCTAAAGTTAAAGCTCAGCTACTTTGGTCATCTGATGAGAAGAGAGGAGTCGCTGGAGAAAGATTTGATGTTGGGAAAGGTTGAGGGTCGCCGGAGAAGGGGTAGGCAGCGAACGCGATGGGTAGATGGCATTCTCGAGGCATTGCAGATGAAGCTATGTGATGTTAAGAAGATAGTGAGAGACCGGAAAGTGTGGCGTGACATGGTCCATAGGGTCACGAAGAGTCGGACACGACTGAACGCCTGAACTGATATATATATATATATATATATATATATATATATATATATATATATATATATATATATATATGTATATATATACAAAGTAGTACAAAGAAAGAAGCCAACAGTCGGCGAGGCCAAGGACAGCTATGGGGATTGTACATTGTCTTTTTTTTATTTTTACTTCGGTAATCACATAAATGAATAATGTAATCTGTTTAGGGAAAGATCAACACAAAGCAGAAGGAAAAACAACGTTCCGATCGTGGGAACCGAGCCCACGACCTCCGAATATCTCGCCCGGTGCTCTTCCGACTGAGCTATATCGGTCGCTGTACCAGCTGCTACTTTCTTGGGTATCGATGTTGTTTGTATACGAACCTTGAGAGTGTTCACCTGAGTGTGTGAACACCCGAGAGTGTTCACCGCCAGCGTCACGTTCTACGTGACACTGGCGGTAACACAGAACGTTCTACGTCCACCGCCATGGTTGAGGGCGGCGCTGGTGAACACTTTCAAGTAGGGTGCCTCGATGCCCGCGCCTCCGCTCAGGGTGAGGACAGCTGCGTCGTCTGCTACGGCGGCCGCCATTCTCGCGCCCGCGGCATACAGGTTTCGTTCTCGTGGGGGGAGGTCTGCTCGCTTCTGGCTTGCCGCGGGCGCTTAAAGTAAGAAAAATAAGGAATATTCTGGTGCGCTTTTGTTTTACATGAGAATATAATACTTAATTTTGTTGGAGAGCCTGCCTTGTGCTTTTAAAAACAGGACAAGCAGCCAACATCAAGGCGTCGACAGTAACAATGAAAGCGGGTATGCAAGATATGCGCCAAATATGTCAGTGAAGCTCTCCTAGAATCTATCGCTAGAGTTCAAAACCTATCTCTTATGCACTGAACCCTTTGGTGCGTGGAAACAGCAACCCGTCCCAACATAAATTTGCGTCGTCAGGTCGCTTACTCGAGTGAAGCGACCATACTCCTAGAGAAGCAGAAGGAAAAAAAATCCTGAAAACGTTTATTTACCGAGGTTTGCAATAGATTCCGATGAAAGGAACCGTTACTAAGCAGAGGATCATAAAATAAAAAGTTTTGAGTCGCTTTTCAGTTAAATCTCGATGACGGTTATGACAAGGCGTATTCTGCATACCACCACGGGCATTGGCAGCCCTGTTGGTGTTATCATTCCTGCGCATGTTTAATGTCGAGAACAAAACGCTTGAAAAATGCCACAATCCACTGCGTGGAGGAGGGGGGGGGGTTGAACATTTATTTTAGATCACATCTCCCTCAATTGAAAGCATTTAATTCTGTTCACTTGTTTTGTAGTTAATTTCAAACTACTAAGTTTATTAGAACTGCTGGAACACATCGGGTGATTTCTGCCCAAGCTTCTTTGGCGTTCTTTATTAAATTTGTAGCTATGAATGTCCCAATACAGGTGACTGCAATGGATGGGTAAGAAAACTGAGCAGACGCGGTCAATGACACAGCGTCTTGGTTTCGCACGTTCTGAAAAAAAAAACGATTATCAGCAACGGTAATAAAATATAAGCACTCGCCTGTTCGTCTTGGTATACCTGGATGAAAACAAAAACTGTTACCCAAGCAAACATGAAATCGTTTATTCAGTGGTTATGAAAACACACAATAAAGTTACCAATATTTCTGCTTATGGGAACGCGACCATTATTGCACTTTTTCAAAGTAGACATCTATGTTAAATAGATGACTGTAATTGACGAAACAGTTGTGATTGCAT